>NW_011499959.1:374273-415819 GCF_000495115.2 Populus euphratica | reverse complement strand
AATTGGCCCCCGCTGACAACAGAATCTATTAGAGTTAGTCCCCACTGCCACAAGACCCAATATCGTCCAATTCAAAAACCAAGCAACCATTTCAATGAGAAATAAACAATGCAATGTAGCTCCAGATGTCATTGTTTGCGTAGCAACTCACAAAAAAATCCTTCCATTAAGGGATACAATTGAAAAAAAAAACACTTCAGAGAATAAAATATACAAAAAAAAAAAATTCAAAATTCCCCTGGTTCAGTGAGGCGGCAGGGTTAATTGGAGGTATCATATTATTATGAGAACACTCAGCTAAAATGCAAAATAATAAAACAATTAAGGAATATTAAAAACACCAGGTCAACTCATATAGTTGATGACGCAATTTAAGACGGCATATGTGGTTAGACTACTGAAATTGAGAAACTTGTGCCTTTAATTTAGACAATCTCAAGTTGACAGCAATACAAATTCCAAACATCTTAATGTGGATGAGTTCTTACAAGAGTAAAACAGACCAAAAATATTGTCATTGCAACCTACCTACGAAGTGTCAACTTAACCAAATTAATTAAAACAACTTGAACTATCTATCTATACAGGTGAGAACAAGGAGGACAATTTTCCCTTGCACATTGCAAATGTATTTTGATATTTTTTGCGGCCTTCACATATATCTCTTCTTTCCATTCCTTTGCCCTCACCTGTCTTTTATACAGATGTTTCTCATCAACACAAAAACAATGGCTAGTATCTAGTTATTCAAGTTTCTTTTGCCCATCCAAAATAGTTGGCAATGCATTGACTGACAAAACACACGATGAAATCATCAAACGCTTTAGTGCAGGGAAGTTTTCTGCAATCAAAGAAGCAGTGGCAGAGCTTATGCGCCCAAAAAGGGTTAGACTATGAATACGCTTGCAGAATTTAGCAAGCCACTTAACTATTGTATCATTGCAGCACACTTCTTCCAAATTTCTCCAGGGTAGAAGTGCCCCCACAACAAAAAATTGGTCGATGCTAGTAGTAGGAAATGAGATACTTCTTACCAAAGGCAACCTGCAATAGTAATATTGTCCATCAACAAACATATATACATGGAAGAAATCAGCGGGTAATTCGCCAAACAAAACCTTGGTGTAATGGTTTTGAGGTCGAAAAGGACCAAGCGCCAAGTGGAGAAGAAAAAAATAACTTCCACGTGCACGATTGCAATAACTATCTGGTGGAAATTTGTCATAGGAATGGAGATCAAGAGTTGTTCCAGGAGGACAGAGAGCATGGAGGAGGGCCAACAGCCATGGCTTGCAGAAATACATGGTATTACCATCCAATGTCCGCCACCCAAGTGATTTCACTAACTTGTTCATTATCATAACCAATATGTCATGGTCCATTTCATTCCAACTTCTAATTTGACAAGTCGTCGCAACTACTTCTTGCAGCTTTGCCTTCTTGTGGTTACGCCTTGTTGATAAACTATACATGTTGTCGCCACTTTGTTGTTGCATCTCCGGTACCGGTGGCGGTGGTAGGGGCGACACCGGTGACAATATTGGCAGTTTTCGAGACCGTTTCTTTAACCACATTGCCATCAAATTAAGGTCCCTTTTTACAGGAAAAAAAGGTGTTATTAACTAGGGCTTCACACATGTACTGTGTCGTTAAAAATACATGATTCCACATTGAGAAATGATTTTTGGATCATACATACATACATATACATACAAATTGGACGAGAGAATTCAGAATTTTTTTTATCCTAAAGAAATACAAATCACACCCATAAAAATTAAAGGAAAACTCCACCCTGATAGATTAGGGTTTAGAGACATAGGGATCAAAATATTAGATTCATGGACTCCATTACCTTAAAAATCACAGCTACAAGGTTGCACAATAAAGCAAAATAAATAAACAAAAGCTCTGAAATTTAGTGAATCCACACAATTTAATTCCAACGTCTCGAAACCCTCCCTTCAAGTGCTAGGTGGGATCAAAATCAACAGCACCAAAATTCAGGTGTAGAGGAAGCATGGATCAAATATCCCATAAACAAAGATCAACCATAACAGATGTACCCACCATCATCAAACGAAAATTGTGCACTATACAAAAAACCCAACATCCAAAAAGACCAGAACCAACAAACTAACTACATGTACAAAAACACAACAGCGAAAGGCAACAAAGCACACAAAGACGAGAACAGTTACCTTTGTGGGTGTATCGTTTTGGATAGTAAGATGTTTGTGTTTGATTAATTTATTTTTGTAAACGCCATATTTGATTATGATGTTTTGGGGAGTAGGTTTTGCCCAACCATTTATCGCGTGGCTTGTGTGAGTTCGGCAAAATAAATTGTATCAGAGTAGTTCTAACAAGCCCTGGGCGGCAAGGTTGGGCTTTGCAGTAAGCACGGTAGGTTTGGCAGTGTATCATAACAGACATAGCCACAGGAAAGCTTGGCATACTACACACTGAATTTAGTGCTAGCCAAACCCAGCTACAGATAGGTTTGGTGGCAGTCTATCTTACCCAATCGCTTTGCCAGACCTAAAAATTGATGGGTCTAGCACCATGGATGATAGGAAACAGTACGCGTCCATTTTTGGAAATGTTTTTGCGCCCCCTTCATATTTTGATTATAATTTTTTACCCGATGCAAATCATCCCCATTCAAAAAGTTCTTTTTGTAACACCCATCGCAGGCAAACACCTATCCCCATCTGGGATTGTCTCGGCCTCCAAATTCCATAGTTGAGGTCTCTATTTTCATAGTTTTGTAATTGTTTTTTGTCATTTTTGGTAACTTTTCAAGAATTTATTTCGTTGTGATTTCTATTCTTTTTTCTAGTTAAATTTTGCCGAATGACTTGCTTTAGGCAGCATTTCTATTTTCTCGAATAATTTCTATTTATTTTTTAAATTTTATCCTTCCAATTAAATCTATGATTTTTCTTGAATAATAATAATATATATTTTTTAAAAATTTAATAATAATAATAATAATTTTTAATTTATTCTTTAAAATACTTAAGTCAAGCATAAGCAAAGACCCAAATAATTTGGGTATGTGAGGGGTTTGACTATTACACCCTCCCCGAATAACTTGAATCTAAAATCTACATTCCCACAATAATTTATATTATTTCCGAATAGTTCTGTAGTAACTTTTCGCGTTGACCTGTTCTAATTGAGATGTCCATTCGACGTATCCGAAGCAATGTCTCATTTGATGTATATCTGAAGCAATGTCCTAGTAAGGAAGCAAACAAATCATCTGTACAATTAAAAGCACAGACAAAGCAATACTCTCCTGTCAACAAGAATTAGCCATAACAAATTCTTCATGTCCTTCGACTCCTGTTCTAATGCTCGTTCCTGCAAAAGTTCTAGCAAGAATGTCTTCCATACCTTTTATCCCTCTTCTTTCCAATTCATCTTGGCATGACTTTTGGCACTGGCACATTTTGGTGCCCTGTTGGAACTTGGAAAATGAAATTGATACTTGTCCGTGTGAAGTCGCCAACTACATACAGAATATTTAAGGTGAGTTCTAGGCTTTCATGTCATTGAATTGATGGAATAGCGGTTCTTATCAACTGCGTTGGTTTGTTTTCCAGGTTTCATGGAGCTATGCACGTTAGAGGTTTCAGGGAGTTGGTGTGGAGGACTCGCTAGATTTAGAATATTTAGTCAAAGTAGAATAAAATATTGTTTGATTGCCCTTGTGAATCGTATAGGTGCTGATGATGAAATTCGATATGAGAAGGATCTAAAGTCTCCAATTGGAGAAGAAAGTGAAGAAGCAGAAAGTTATTTCAAATTCCTATCGAAGTTTGCCTACTTCTCATCATTGCTTCATGATTTGCAAAACTTAGTATCGCTTGCAGTTCAGGAAATCAAAGAGAGGACAGTATTAGTTTGTGCAATCGATACTGAGTAGGGCTCAAGATGAAACCTATACATGCTGTGGCATAAGTTTCTTGTATATGAGCTTTAAACAAGCAAGGCTGTTTTTCCATACAGAACTGTTTCGAGTACCAAGGGGCTATCGTGCTATTTTAATCATGCATTTGCTTCCAAATAGAGAAATGGCACCGTAGTGCAAGCCTGTTAAGATGTTAAGAGCACGCCACCTGAAAAGGCACGAAATCCACCCCATCGACAATGAAAGCTAGCAAATCCACAACTTCAAGCAAGTATTCAGCGAGCAGTGCGCTTCGTTGAAGCTAGTGGTTGATTTACCGCTGAAGGTGATGAGCCCAAATGAATCAGAGCATTCAAGAATGGAGTATGTGGACTCAGCCCTGTTGTACAGCTCCTGCTGGCTGGTCTGTGATTGAACAATGGCCCCATCCCTACTTCAGGTCCCAAGGGGCACTTGATATTTTCTGTTCTTCTTCAATATCTCCCACCGTAGCTTGTCATCTTGTGTTTGGTCTTCCTCCAGACCCGAGAACTTCACAGGGATGGAAAAGAGAGATATCATCAACTGTTTCCAACAACTCAGAAAAGTAAGACTCCATCAAGATACTTAAATATCCCAGCAAAACTGTCAGATAAATAACAAGGAAAGAAAATGTTTTCAGTTTCATGTGTTTTTCCTTGAGTTAAGTTGACCTTACAGCACATGAATCCATGGAGTTGGTGTGAAAGCACTGAACAAATACAAATCCACATGCAAGAGCTTTTGTCATCTGTCCGATTAAGAATTACTAAGCTAAGAGCAGGCTTCCATTGGAAATGTCCTAAGAAAATAATGAAGGGTGTGGGAAAACACTGTTTATCCACACCCATTTTGCTATGAATTAAAGTCTTTTCCTTCTCTCTCTTTTTTTTTTCCATTTTGATATGTTAATGCTTTTTTTTTTCCTCCAGATTTTTCGTTTGAAATTGTGTTTAGTTGGAATTCAGCTTAATAATTTATTTTGATTGCCTCGCTTATAGGATCTTGAGGAATGGGAAAAAAAAACTTTTTTTAATTTAAAATAATTGAAGGTAAGAGGATTAGATTTGAACAAAAACAAGTATTCATCCCATTTTCTTTAATAAATCAGGGATTAAATTGCAGGGGCTCGCAAAACATCCCCTTTTCTTTTTTTTGGTTACTCAATTTCTTCTTCTTCTTTGAAATTGAGTTTATTTGAGATTAGATTTAATAATGTTTTTTAGGTGCCTAGAAATGAATATACCGTGATGATGGGATAAAAAACCCCTTCCATATCACTCCAAAAGTTGTGCAATTCAATAAATAGGAATTTATGAAGGTTTAATTTAATTACGCATAAAAAAAAGTTCTAAATTTTCCTCCAACCCTCTTTTCTTAAAATCAAGATTCCATTTTCATTCTGTAACTTATTAATTTATTTTCAACAACTAAGAAATTCATTTGTAATTTGCAATAGTCATGACAATGAAGTTCATTTTCTTTTTTTCTTTTTTAAAATATTTTTTGGGAATAATGATGTACTTTTTTCTATTTTCATTTTTGCAAGAGAAGTATTGCATCTCAATGTTTTACCATGAATACAGAGTCTCCATTAGAGTTTTCGTTTTATTGAGTTATTAAAGAGCAAAAACTAGATAGCTTTTGATTACTCAAAATTCAATGTAGCATTCAATCATTTCTCCTTGCACTGTCAATCACAGGAATACTGGTAACAAGATCTGCGCCTTCTTTTTCTGCTATAAATTTCTCCCAATACACGGTATATTCATTGCAAGACCACAAAATTTCATAGTGAAATTGATCAGCCATCCATATTGGGGCATGAGAAGCTCCAAATCCTGGTCAATCAATGCATTAATAAACCATGATTTTCTTGTCCAGATTGTATGCAATGAAATATATGGAAGGGGTGGATTTCTTTGATTTGGTTATCAACTGTGTTTTAAATGTTCCCTCTGCCCTGTAAAGCAGCATGATTAACCATAGGATGCTAAATACCAAGTTCAAAACTCACAAAAAAAATCCATTTTAAAAGAACTTGACAAGCACTTCCTAAAGTATCACGGGCTCCAAGATTGCTTTACCAATATCTGCTCACCATAAGGCAGTCTATGATATAAGAAAACCTGTGCCAGGCTATCTGGTCCTAATGGTTAGCCTCCAACTGCTAAGAAAGTCAACTTGCTATAGGTGTTTTACAAGGAGTTCCACTAAGGGTACTCTAACCCAGGTAGCGGAAAAATCTGCTGAATATGGCAACCTTTTCAACTCTCTAATTCTAGGACCTTAAAATGGCAAACAACTCACAGCTGAAATTCCCAAAACAAGTCCTCTCGATTGACTCTTTCCGGGTTTGGTTACCAAACTTTGAGGTAAAGGACCTTGTTTAAACACACAGCTGCTTCACCATAAATTTATGTTTTTCACGTGTATTATGTGTCACAGCCTCATTCAAATCCTCCCCCGTAGTTTACTAATGTCTGAAAAATTCCATATTTGCAAGTAGAATATCCACAAATCACTCATGAACAAGTTACAACCTAAGCTACAGCCTTATTGAGGAAACAACTTCAATAAAAGATATCAACTAAATTCTCATTCTCTGACGACTTTCCCTTCGAGACATATTCCTCTGCTCATGCTACATTCTGAATTATATCTTGGCATGCTCAAATCTGTAGCTTTCTTAACAAAGACTAGCCTATTAGGTTTTTGTAATGTTTTAATGTTGTATTGCAGAAAAAAATTAATGTCATGTTCTGTGCAAATTGTGATATATCATTTGTTTCTGATTCCATATTCAACCTTTTAAAATGTGCCATAAAATTAATTCTTACATGCCTTTTTCCATGTCACAAACTGATTCTCTTTATTCAGTGAATGTAGGTACAACCACAAAACAAAATCTAGGTTCTAATATATGGAAAGGATCGATGTCTAGGGAGGGACAGAAGAAGAGGCGCTTATCATCAGATGAATGTGAGGACACCAATCTTGGGGACATGAGCATGCTGAAGTCCCAACTACAAGCTCAAAACACTAATTGTAAGCTGGATAGGGAACAAAGGACGGACCATAACGATGGCTTAGTCAGTGCACTCAATAAGCTCACAGATGCTTTAGTAAAAATTGCTTATAATAGTTCAAAACAAAGAGATGTTTATGAGGCTTCCTACATTGTAAATGAGCATTATAGCATTAACCTGGATTTCACTCCAGTTTCTTCATGAAAATAATCGATATGATATGAATCAGACATAATATTTTTTTTTAATTGAATAATTCTGCTCTGCTTAAATTTCAATAGTAAATGAGCTCCCAGCATGAAAATTTGCTTGATAAATACTGTTAAAATTAGAAAAAGGATTAACAGGTTGCAATGCATTCTATTTAAGAATCTCAAAGGCATGAGAACTACAATGCTAGTCACTCTCTTGTCATCTAGTTTACTGAAATGAAACATGCACAACGAATATCTTGCACAGAGAAGCAGACAAAAAGCTGAAAGGAAAAAAGAACAATTGCTTTTCCTAAAATAGCAATTGGTGTCATCAATTGATCACTGGGAAAATTAAAGGATATTTTAGATGAACAAAAAAAATTTGCAAGTCATATCAAATGTTAGATACGTGGTCATCTAATATACACTTGAAATACATGCAGTAAAGGAATATAATGATGACAGCATAGAGAGAAAATTCAAGGCTCTACAAATTAGTAAGGAACTCCCTAACCATTTCTAGCAACTGAGCAACTGCAATAATGGAAAAATTCAAATCTAACCTCCCTTCCATTTATGCAGGAATAGCTTCGATGAGTCTTGCAAAGTAGAACTGAGTAGTAATCAGGCCTCTCTTCCTTATTTTCCAACCAACCTTCTTCAAAGCCCTCTCTACATCTGCCTCTGCATGTAAATATGCTCTTGTAGCCTTTGAAGGCCCAGGAAACAACTCCCCTACTCTTTTTAACAGATCATAGTAAAATGTCTTCGGAGCAAAACTCAAAAGCAGTCGATTCTCAGCCAATGATGCAAGATGGGCGATCATCCCATCTGCTTTACTTTGTGGGTAATGTATCAGAACATCTAGACAGACCACTGTGTCATACTTCCCATTTAAACTCTCTAAATCCTTCACTTCAAATTTAGGCATCACCACCTCCTTTTCACTTCCTGCTTGAAGCTGCTCTTTTGCCTGCACAAAAGTTCAAAACCAAGTTAGGTTTCAATAACATCTTCGGGAATTAATCAATATAATGTTTCCTTTTAACTTTATGCTGTTCAAGAATCGAAATCATGGTTCCAAACTGCTAATTTCACATATGGTCACAAATACTTCAGACTGCCACGGTTGTGGCCTCTGTCCTACCATGACCGTGCATGTGTAAGTGCATGTCACCAGCGTTTCTGAAATTAGGCAATTGTCAGTTTCTTTCAATCTTTAGTTTGTAATAAGAAGTACACGTGCTGCTATTTCTTTAAGCTCAGGAGGTTGTTTAGTGAAGGTTTCTCTCCCTCTTTTCCCCTCTCTTCTTCTTCTATGGGCACTAACCCCTACCAGCCATGGCTGGCCTCGACAATAAACTCTCAAAATTCACCCAAATACTCCAAAGAGATTCCAGCAAGAACCTCTTCAATTCAGCATGTAACAGTGCAACCATGATTGACTCGCCACACCGGCGACTGTCCTCAACATTCTTCAAATTATACACCAGAATCAGTTCTGTAAAATCCCCAATTAAATTTTCGAAAACAGCCTAAAAACCCCACTGAATCAAATCCCATTCAAGACAACAAAACCATAATGTTATCCAGCAAAAAATCACCAGAACATTCACTTCCCTAATCCACAAAACCAAACATCATTAAAAAGACACAAACCCCCATTTCCAATGTAAAGCAGCATTTCAAGAAACCGTTAAAAACAGTTACACGCTAACACAACCAGCCATGAAAAGAAAAAAAAAAGGACAGAACAAAGAGCCAACAACCACCGCTAACTCACCTGTTTCTCAGCCTCAGCCACCATGGCAGCCGAAATATCACTAGCATAAACAGCCGCCCCTTCTTTCGCCAAGGGTATGGCCAAACACCCAGTACCACACCCAGCATCACAAACACTTACACCCTCCAACGACCCTTCATCTTTCAACATCTTCAGCACATTCTCAACAGTCTGTGAATGACCAAGCCTAATATCTTTCTGCACTCTATTAACCTCATCAGTCTCTCCATAAATTTTTCTCCACCGTTGAAACCCAGAATTGTTGAAGTACTCCCTCACCACCTCCTTGTCTCCGCCGCCCACCTCTTCCGCCTGGAGGCGCCTCCGCCTTTCTGGGTCGGTGAGTGATATGGCGGCAGCTAAAGCCGCCACTGACCCCCCTCCGATGACAGCCAAGGTGGTTCCGTCGAGGTCCGCGGCTGTGACGGCGTCGAGAGGCGGAAGTGCGGCGGTGGTGACGGCGGTTCTGGGTGGTTTTGGTTTATGAGAATTTGGAGGGAATATTCGTTGGTTGTTTAAAGGAATGTGAGAGAATATTGAGGATGTAAATGCCATTTTGTTTTTGTTTTTTTTTTAAAAATTTCCGGCCGGCGAGAAGACGGTGTTACGTGGAGATTAGGTTTGGGCTGTGGGAGGTGGTTGTGATGGTTTTTAACGTTTTGTTATCATGTGGATAAGAAAAGTTATCAACTAGTCTTGATTTTTTTGGGCCCGCTTTAAGCATGGGTGTGTCTTTTTTTTTTTTTTTCCTTTACCTTTTCTTTAGTTTTTTAGATGTTGCTTATATCATAGTTTTTTAACCTGATATAACAGTCGTTTCGGGATAGGTTTACAGGTTACCTAAGTTAAACTTTTTTATTTTATAAAAATTAAAAAAATAAAATAGTTTTGATCAGTTTTCAATCTCTTAATAGGATTAATCGTCGAGTTTTGAACAGATGATACCAAATTAATTATCTCCTCATTTTTTTTCCAGACTTGAACCAATCTAGGTATTAGTCCTCCTCTCATATCATGCCGGTTTTTTTAAATAATGGTTTAGATTAACATCTTATTTATTTTTATGTTTTAAAAGTATTTTTAAAAGGTTTTGAAATTTTTTATTTTTTTGTTTTAAATTAATTTTTTATTTTTATATTATTTTGATGTACTAATATTAAAAAAAAATTAATATATTTTTAAATAAAAATATTACAAAAAAAACAATTAGAACAACACTCCCAATACCCATGAGAGTTTAGTAAATTGTTGAGATAATGAATTGAATACTTTCCTTATGTTACATTACATTACACAATATACTAAAAAGCCTTAGTTTTTCTCTTACTATTTATCTAGATTTAGAGTACTATAAATTAAAACATAAATTGAAACAGTATAATAATAATCTAGTTTTTGCCATAAAAAGTTACAAAGACAACAAGAAAGGGATGCGATTGTCTTTTCACTGTGATGAATTTGGTATTAAAGAAATGCTTGGAAACATCAGTACATGGATTGTCTACTATTACACTGGGTTAGATTCGAGCACCATATGATGCTGGGGCTAGCTTTCATTGCCATGGCAGTTATCTACTTGCCCTTTTATGAGATTAGATTTGCACAACACATGATGGTGAGGATGGTTTGCTATGTTCCTAGGGCTAAGGGTTAGACCCGACGTAGTGTTGAGGCTAAAAATAATAATATTTTTTTTAATATTAATGATTTCAATAATAATAAACACAATAATCTTTGTATTCTATGTAACGATATTTTTTATATTAATAATTTGAACTATAATAAAAATAAATATTATTACTTTCAATTATAATAATAATATAAAAATATTTGTATCATAAAAAATAATATTTTTGATATTAATGATTTGAACTCTAATAGAAATAATAATATTTATAACCCTAAGATGGTATTAATATTAATACCTTTTATTATAATAAAAATAACAATATTTATAATACAAATAATAATAATAATAATTTTTAATTTGATCATTCAAATTAACTATATATATTTTTTTGTGATAATAACATGATAGATTTGGATGTCTTCACACTCAATTCTGCATTAAATTTATACACACATCTACATCCAATTCCAAGATGAGTTTAGACACGTCCCCACCAATTCCATGTTGGACTTGAGTGTGTTTGGGTCCAATTTTGTATTGGGTTTGGACATATTCTCAGCCAACTTCATGGTACCCTCTAACGTGTTCATAACCAAACACATGTTAGCCCTAGACATACTTAATCTCACGTCGGGCCAAGACATGTTTCCATCCAATCCCATTTAGGCCAGATAAATTCACATTCAATTCCATGTTGACCTGAATACTCATATTTAATCCCACGTTGGGCTAAAACATGTTCTCATCCAATCTCATGTTAGGCTCGATAAGTTCAAGTTCAATTCCATGTTGACCTGGATACTTCCATGCCCAACCCCACATTAATTTTCTTATTATAATAATATATGTTATAATATTATTATTTGTGTTATAATCATTATTAAAATTTTTAATATAATTTTTTATTTGATAAATATTATTATTTTATTATAATTAATAATATAAATATAAAAAATATTATGATTTGTGTTATAAATATTATTATTTTTAATAAATATAAAAAATATTATTTTTTATATTATAAATTTTAACGCATATCACAGATCATATATTACATATCATATATCACAGACATCTAACTAGTGAGACCGTACATGTAGCAAGAAAAAGAAAGAGAAAGTACTTAACTAACTGCATAGCTGGCTGCTGTCCTAGAATATCATAGCATAGATGATTTTTTCTATTCTTAATCTTACAATATCTAAAAAAGAAACTGATTTTTTTCTTTAAATCCCATTAACCAGCGAACACTAATGGATTTACTGAGAAAAATAAAAAAAAAATCTTAAAAATATAATCTAATTACAATTATATTAGTAGTCTAAAATTTACCATTAAAAAAGGTTTTTGTATTCACTTTTAAATTCTTAGAAAAAATTTATTTGTTTTTAAGATTTTTTTCTATATTTTCATCCATATTATAATTTTAAAAAATGATAGGCAAAAAAACATTGATCCTAGTTATTGTTGGGTAATTACACTGAACAAAAAATATTAAAATTCAAAAAATTCTTCAGATATTAGTTATATTTTTTATATAATAAATATATAAAAATATAATTTTATGAAAATACAATTTTACCTTTAAATCTATTTTTATTTATTTGGTCATTGAAAGCCGGGGCGGAACCAGGGGAGGCGGGCAGCGACCAGGGCCCTGCAAAATATTTTAACTTTTTGTATTTTTAGTGTTTAAATATAAGATAACATAATATATTTTTATTTTAAATAGATAAATTTTCTAATAATAAATTATATCTTGAGTTTTGACTTTTACTATTATATAAGTCCAGCTCCGCCCCTATTGAAGGACATGCTAATAAATTTTAGTTTTATTTATAATATAATTCTTCAATAATTATTGAATTTATCTTCTAACAAAAATAGTTGCAATCGGTATATTAAAGCAAGAGTTTATTTTTACCATTGATTTTTCATTAAGAGCACTATCATAAAAAAAATATATAATTAATCTTCTTAGAACAAAAGATTTATTTATTTGTTTGTTAAAAATATAAAGAAAACACTTATTATATTACTTTGGATTTTAACTGTACTCAGTCAATTCACTATTATTTTATATCGTAATCCAAAAACACACTAATGAAAAACATTTTGTTTAAATATAATAATACAGAATTTCAACATAAATAACTTAACCTTAAAAGCTGCTATAAAGACGAAGTCTTTGAAGCAGTAAAATGCACCTCACTCTTGGAATTTGTCTAAAATGAGATAATTTTTCTTCTGATTAAGTTACTGGCGTGTCAACAGGAACCTAGCTTTCAAGAAAATCTTCACCTCGCTGTGATTCTGTGCATAAACCAAGCTAGAAACGACCTAGTCTTGTAGTATAAAAAGTTAGTATAGAGATAAGCTTAGCTTCAATGAGTCAAAAACATGCCTATATTCAATACTAATGAAAGAGACACACACGTGCATACATTGAAGTTCACCACATAATCCCAAAAGAATCATCGACAAATCAACAACAAATCCCAAGCTCTGATTTCTACAGGAGATTTGTCCTTAATTAACTATTCACACAAAACCCTTCACACCATAGCTGGCTGGCTTCGTTGCTATTGCTATTATCCCCTTTAATTATTGTTTGAAAGGGACATTTTGTTCTTATTTTAACTACATATTCCACATCACTGTTACAAAACAATAAGGTTAAGACAGCAACATGGTTTTGAGCTTTCCTTGGTAGTATCTACAATGAAATGCTCACTTTTGATCATATTTAAGCAAGCCCTTTGAGATTGTTCACATCACAGACAATGGGAGTTGTTCAGACATGTTTTCTGTTTGTGCTAGTGAGTTTGTTGTGTGTGGAATCAAAGTACATAAAGTATGATACAAGTTCAGGTATTGTTCCTGGGAAGATTAATGTTCACTTGGTGGCTCATACCCATGATGATGTTGGCTGGTTAAAGACTGTTGACCAATACTATGTTGGGTCTAACAATTCCATTCAGGTCTGTACGTTTTCTTAATTGGTATGTCCTTTTGCTGTTCGATTGTGGATTTGTTTGATTTGAACTATGATTTGTCGGTGTATGTATTGTTATGCAGGGTGCTTGTGTTCAAAATGTGCTGGATTCTATAGTGCCTGCATTGTTGGCTGATAAGAATAGAAAGTTCATATATGTTGAACAGGTCTGTCGCTCCTTTCTTTTACTTTGTTTTTTGTTCTTACTGGCAACGCTTCAAAACTTGTAAAGCATTTGAACCTGAGTTAATGCCTCCTCTTATGTTAATGAAACTGATACTAGTTCTGAAATTTTACATCTCTACATAGGAAGCCATGATAAAGAAACAAAAAAATTCTCTTCTTTTTGCCTCCTCTCTGGTTTCTGAGCTGCTAGAGAGCTGAGTTATATAGTTTTAATTTCTATCTTTTAATTTGGGATTTGTGGAAATGCTTTTCCTGTATAATACAGGCCTTTTTCCAGCGTTGGTGGAGAGATCAGAGCGAGGAAGTACAAAATGTAGTCAAGCAGCTTGTCATCTCGGGTCAGCTTGAGCTAATGTAGTGTAAAAATTCCAACTTCTATTTATCTGTGTTCTTGTGGTCACAAAATGCAGGATGTAATGATGCATAATTGCATAAACCTTTATATTGAATTCGAACACTTCAATGAGGAATTTTTTCAAGCAACGTTCTACTTTTAACCATAGAGTCCAATCTGTCATGTCTATCGCTTCTTGTGTCCATGCGAGATAAGTAGTAGTTTTTGGTATTTGTAATTTAAGCAGTCGGGTTTTCCAATTTTTTGTTTGCAGAAATGGAGGTATGTGCATGCATGATGAGGCAGCTCCACATTATATTGACATGATTGATCAAACAACTCTGGGGCATCAATTCATCAAGGAAGAATTTAATGTGACTCCAAGAATTGGTTGGCAAATTGATCCCTTTGGACATTCTGCAGTGCAGGCTTACCTGTTGGGGGCAGAGGTGTGGTTTCTCTCAAATCCTGATTTGAACCTGCACGTTGAATTGTTAACTTGTAATCTACAAGTACCTTTCATCAGTATATGATGCTTCAAACCACTTCTGTTAAAATGATGGGATATTAGACCCCTTTTCTTTTAATAAGTTGAGATGTTAGACTAATTTATTGAAAGTTATCTCATCAAAAGAACCCTTTGTTGTTCTGCATATATCATCTTCTATTCTATCTAACACAAGTTCTGTTGGCACAGGTTGGATTCGACTCCTTTTTCTTTGGAAGAATTGACTATCAAGATAGAACAAAACGAAAAGGTGATAAGAGTCTCGAGGTTGTCTGGCGAGGATCTAAAAGCCTTGGTTCATCTGCACAGGTGAGTATTTCAAAGTGTATTACATTGTCCACAATGCTATTGAATTTACTAATTCATCAAGAGATTCAATTTCTGTTAAATTTATTCCTGTAGATATTTGCTGGTGCATTCCCTCAGAATTATGAACCTCCAAGTAACCTCTACTATGAAGTTAATGATGATTCCCCTATTCTCCAGGTTAATTTTTAGTCAATCACTGAATATTACTTGATGCACATTAGTGCAATATGTGACTTCTTTTCCTTTTATCTTGAAGGATAACCCCGATTTGTTTGATTACAATGTCGCTGAGCGGGTGAATGAGTTCGTATCAGCTGCAATGGATCAAGTAAGACTTACTTTCTTTTCTTGACAAGCTTTAGCATATTCTTGAGACCTCTCATCAGCTTCACAAACCATCAAGTTGCTGTCTGTTGGTGCATGTTAGGTCTTATTGTAGTATCTGTTCTATAGATCTTCAACAAATCACTGTTTAATTCCTCCTTTCCAGGCTAATATAACTCGGACAAATCATTTGATGTGGACTATGGGGACGGATTTCAAGTACCAGTATGCTCACACGTGGTACAAGCAAATGGACAAGTTCATTCACTATGTAAATCAGGTTAGTTTTGTTGTAATGCATTGACTGCATAAAGAGACTTTGAAAAATCAGCATAATCTTATGGGATTGGTTCTTGATATGGAAAATGAGTATCGACAGAGCATTGAAAATCAGCTGTGTGATCGCTGAAAAGCTTGTCTTTTGCTAATATCCTGTTCTTATCTGAAGTGTTGGCTACCTCCTCTCATTTTTTTCTTCTTTTCTTTGATGTTTTGATTTTCTCAAGATCTTTTTTCATTTTACTTAATAGGATTCTTGAAATCTTTTTACTTCCCATGATTTGAAGTGTTTATGGAAGTACTGGATTGAAATATTTCCAGGATGGGCGTGTCAATGCCCTATACTCAACCCCATCAATATATACTGATGCAAAATATGCGACAAATGAGTCCTGGCCTCTTAAGACTGACGATTTCTTTCCGTAAGCACAACATTTAGAAGATCAAATTTATAAGCATATAACTATTCCTCCTCAGCCTGTTATCATACTGAATGTTGAATACCCAATATCAGATATGCAGACATTGCAAATGCTTATTGGACTGGATATTTTACGAGCAGGCCAGCCCTCAAAGGCTATGTTAGAAAGATGAGCGGCTACTATTTGGTAAGTTTACATGACTGGATCAGGAAAATTCTTAATAACTGATGCTCATGAGAACCAATATAAACAGGCAGCAAGGCAATTGGAGTTTTTCAAGGGAAGGAGTAAAGCAAGAACCAACACAGATTCTCTGGCTGATGCTTTAGCTATTGCTCAGCATCATGATGCAGTTAGTGGCACATCAAAGCAGCATGTGGCAAATGATTATGCCAAGCGGCTCGCAATAGGATATGCAGAGGTTTATCTTAGAAACTTCACTGTTTCCTGAGTTGTTTTTTTTCAATATGCTTGAACCTTTTCGGATTCAAATCTAAGAATCCTTCTCGCAGGCTGAAGAGGTGGTTGGAGAATCACTTTCCTGTATTGCAGAATCGGCATCAAAAGGTGGTTGCATGAGTCCAACGAACAAGTTCCAACAGGTAATACTAATCATGTTTTATAATTCATCAGTGGACTGTTTTTACATTGTTACAAATCTCATAAGAAATCATACTTCTACTAGCCCCAAGTTCATGAAATTTCCAGGTAGAAGTGAGGTTATTTGAGACTGAAAGCTTGCCTACTAATAAAATTTATAGTGAAGAAAAAATGCAAGACATAATAAATAGACGACCAACTTTTTTCATTTAATCTCTTGCAGAAAAAATATACATTGCATCCATCTATAATTAATTATATTAACTTCCAATGGTGACATCTTTTCAAATGCATGCCGGCTCGTTTAGTGGTTCCAAGCTACCTGGAAAGACCTTTGTACCTCAGTAGTCTTTTCACAGACTCCTTCTGTTGGTTTAATGTTTCAATCTAACTTATGATATCACTGTTTGAAGACAAAGTTTTTAACATGAAATACTGAGATCTCGAACATATTACAGGATATGCCTACGTGAGGATTTTCATCCATGTCTGTCAATTGACTTACCTGCTACTGTTTAAAAAATTCAGTTGGTCTTTTTCACAAGATAACGGTGCATATATTGAGGCTTTAGTGCCTGTTCATCCTCAATGGCAGTAAAGCAGTGTCTTAGTACATGAAAGAAATTGTATGCTAGGTCAGCTTTGACTATCACAAGAAGTAAAGCAATAGCTTTACGATGACAATAATCCTGAGCATTGGAGTTGGTATACAGATTTATCTGTTTAAGAGGCAAAAAAATAAAATTCATTAAATATGTTTTCATAACATTGTTGATTTTCTCAAATTTTGACTTGAATGATTTTTTCATTTGATAAAACTAATTTATGATTACTCTTCCTTTGTCCTTTCTTTCATTCTCACAGTGTCTCCTTCTGAATATAAGTTACTGCCCTCCATCAGAAGTTGATCTTTCAAATGGAAAGAGCCTGGTAAAGGAAATATAAAATGGAACCTTGTCTTTTGTTCTTCTATTTATTGGATTGAATCTGAAAAAAATTCAATTTTATTCACTGTAAATAGATTACTATTTGATGTTTAATCTTTTTTATAGGTGGTGGTTGTCTACAATTCCTTAGGATGGAAAAGAGAGGATGTTATAAGGATTCCTGTGAGTGCTAAGCTCAATGCTGATCTTTCACTTGTGCCTACAAGTTTAAAGAGACATCATGTTAACACATTACTTTCTTGCAAACATCATGTAAAAATGTTTACTTTATGTGAACAAGAAAAAAATTTGGGTAAACATTTTTAAAGAGTAAAAAGCATGTTATGCGCTAGCACGCATGCGCAAAAACACAAAATCCATGCAATATGTGTATATGCTTGTGTTGTCATCAAGCTTCATTTCCTTTGTCAAGGTGATATATAGAAACTGATGCTTCAGGGGTGAAAGGTGAGTAATAAATTTTGTAATCTCCAAATGTGCTATAACCGTCGCTCAACCTGCCTATCTTGTTGCAGGTTATTAATGAGAATGTGGCTGTTAAGGATGCTGGAGGAAAAGAAATTGAATCACAGCTCTTACCTCTGCTGAAGGCCTCTGTAGGCATAAGGGACTACTATTCAAAGGCATATTTGAGCATGGCCTCAAATGTAACCCCCAAGTACTGGCTTGCATTTACAGCATCTCTACCACCTCTTGGTTTCAACACTTACATTATTTCCGGTTCCAGCTCAACTACTAAGCGAGCAGGTAAGCATGCCAGTTGCTGCATTTGACATGTTCATCAGGAGAAGAAAAATTATTTGGTTATCTTCTCCGGTACATTAACATGGAATTTGTTTTTCATTTTGTCCACTCTATGGCTACAGCTTCTACTTCAAGCCAATTATATGACACAAAAGCGAGTCAAAACGATACAGTTGAAATAGGACCAGGCAACTTAAAATTGATCTATTCAGGGAAAGGAGAACTTACTCAGTACATCAACAGCAGGAGCTTGGTATGCAATATTCGTTGAAAATTTAAGGTTTTTCAGGCTCATTACAATGTTTCTCTCCCTTATGGTGTCTTGTGCCAATCTGCACATCTTGGTGAAGTTGCTAACCTAGATGATCTGACTTTAAAGAGACAATGCTTTCTGTTGCTTTTAAAGTGAAAATTTTTTATCGACCTCTAAGTTGTTTGTCTAATGTGAAGGTCAAGGCATCTGTAGAGCAATCGTATAGTTATTATGCTGGAGATAATGGAAGCAAGGATAAACAGGTATTTCCCTCGGTTAAAACCTTCACTATCTCAGGCCTCGTACTTTGGCTTTTTATCTTTGTTCTCACCGTGTCATGGTTTCTACATTATTACTCTGTGATTATATGTGGATACTAATAAAAATGTTGGTTTAACTTAACTTTCTGAAGGCCTCTGGAGCATACATCTTCCGACCAAATGGCACATATTCCATCAACTCTGAAGGACAGGTGCTACAACATCTTCTGAAGTCCTTGACTAATGACTAGCATGTTTACTGTCAATAAGAAAATAAGGAGTTGTAAAATTTTCAGGATGTTTTTACTGTTTTGCGTGGACCTTTATTGGATGAAGTGCATCAGCGGATCAGTTCGTGGATATATCAGGTAGCATTAACTTGAATATCTCGTCGCAATAGCTTCGGAATTGGTCGTTGATTTTCCTTTGTGATAACTAGTTTTCATTTTCCTTTGTGATAACTAGTTTTCTTTTGTGACCTTTTCCTATCAATCTAACAATTCTAGAATACTGAAGTGAAATGCTTTGAGAAATTACATTTCTAGTACTATCTGCAACTGACCTTTTGAGTTCATAAACAGATAACCAGAGTTTACAAGGGAAAAGAGCATGCTGAAGTTGAGTTTACTGTAAGTCCGTTAAATTTGTGTTCAAATGAATCCGTATATCTATCATGAACTGAATTCTGGATCCAACACAGGAGTGGTGCTAGCAGGACATTACACTTATACTAAATCTTATAATATACATATCATAGACAAAACTTTACAAAATTCACGTAGTATTTCGTAAAATTCCAAAATATTATATTATTTAAAACTAATAAAATCAAATATCATTTCAAAATAATCCACAATACTCGTTATATTGTTAAGATAACTAAAATAGTGTAATAATAAAATGTTTATAACATCGAATCAAAACTTAGAAGGAAAGTTTCTCAAAATATGTAAGGCATACCGACCAATACTGAAAAAACAAGAACACTTAATAAAGTCCACTTGCTAATAAAAACTAACATCCTAAAATAATATTAAAAATGAGGGTGAGTTTAATTAACTCAGTAAGAAAATAACATTTAATAAATATTTTAGATATTAATAATTTGAAAGTCTGTTTATCTTAATATACATATACATACTAGGCATATTATCATAAAGTAGTGGAATAGATGTCAGAGTTCAGATGACACCCAAAAATGACTACCGTAAATGGATTAGTCATCATATGCTGGTGTCTCTCTCACCAGCTACGTATACAGAATACTATGTGCACATAGGCTAGCTACTCTCTGTAGCATAAAGTTATCGACAAGTCCTGTATCAAGACATAATAAATATTCATATAATTATAAAAGTAATGTATATCATATCAAATAGAATTTAGTTCAATATAATACAAGTGTAAATTCAAAAATATATGAGTACTTGAAAATTAAAACAACATATATAAATATTCAAAAAATTAACTAGTTGCGATTATCTTATAATCAACATGTATAATTATTTATATTACATGCATATTAAAGATTATTTAACTCACTCACTCGGAAAACAAAAGCAAAAGACAAACGGATGTAGAACTAGAAACTATTGAATATTGTTAGGAGAAACATCAGTAAAATCCATAATAGATATAGAAAACACTAAAAAATGACTTGAAGCAAGGTAACATAAAAGATTATAAACTCTAAGCTTAGAGAATTAAAAGTAAATATAATATCAAACTGTTTCACCTTATAAAACCCAAACATAACTCAAACTAATCGCACCTAGCAGACCTGATAAAACTCTATTATTGAATCAACTAATCAGCCAGATTGACCAACTAGTCAACTACTATATAAACCAACTAGTTGGCCGGTAGCAACAAGTGAACAAGTCAAGAATATCCACCTTGAGCAGTGTCTTTGAAAACCAAATGGTTCTTGTTTTAGCAACAATGTCTTCTATTATAGGTTGGGCCAATACCTATTAAAGATGGAATCGGCAAAGAGGTTGTAACGAAGATCACAACAACTGTGAAAAACAACAAAAAGTTTTATACAGATTCTAGTGGGCGTGATTTCATAGAAAGGGTATGTTCCTTTCTTGCTTTGCACATGCTGCTGGAAATTTCTCTTTGGTTCCATTTATAACTTCAAAGAAATATTCCTTTTCAGGTTCGAGACTACAGAAAAGACTGGGAACTGCAAGTGAACCAACCTATTGCAGGAAATTATTACCCTGTATGCTTGCTTTACAATCACATTCAATCGAATTATTTGTGAGAATTTGTTTTTTTTATTAAAAACTATTTGTAGAACACTCAATATTTTCACCGGCAGACATGTCACGTACTAAAATTTAATTAAATGGGCTTCCATGCCTTCGAGAATTGAAAGAAATGTTGTGACTAAAATTGACAATAGCCTTGTGATTTCTAAATGATGAAATCTGCATGTCTCATTATCCAAGAATAGAGTACATTGTGCAAGAAATTATACTATATTTTAAAATAGCTAATATTGTTTATATAAAGTGCTTGCATTGTGAACCACATTGTAGATGTTCAGAGAATCATGGGGATGTTGTCGTTTCTATTTTTTTTTTGAAAAGTTATTGGATCTAGCATAGCCTTTAAGCCCAAGTCACTTGGGTCTGGCATGGCCGTCAGACCCAATGCTTTTGGGTGTGCATTGACGCCAAACCTAAGGTTCTTAGATCTGGCATCGCCACCAGACCCTATACTGGTACTGTGTATATAAAGTGTTTGTACTGTAAACCACATTGTAAATGTTTAAAGAACTATAAAGGAGTTATTCTTTCTATTCTTTAAAATACATTGGAAAATCATTATGCTGGTGCTGTGTATGTAGAGTGTTTGTACTATGGATCACACTATAAATGTTCAGAAGGCTATGGAGGTGTTTTCTTTTCTATTTTATATTTGAAAAGTTGTTGGATTCGATGTGGTCCCCAAACCCAAGTTTTTTAGACCTGGCATGGTGGGTCTGGCATCCCGCCAGCCCAAGGCTCTTGGGTTTGAGTCTGGTATAACAACCAAACTCAAATCTCTTAGGTTTAACATAGTTGCTAGACTCAATGCTCTAGAGTCTTGTATTGTTGTCAAACCCAAATTACTTTTAAAAAAATAATATTAACTTGCGGCATAGCGCGGACCAATATATTAGTTTAGTTTAATATGATGTTAGCTTCCTTCTAATATCTGAAAAGTTCAGCAATCAATTATCAAAAATCAACTTGAAAATGATATGTGCATGCTCATGCAAATGCATGTAGTTCGATTTTCTCTTCCAGGCAACAAATCACTAAGTTCTTCTTTTCTTTTCTCCGTTCAGATTAATCTCGGGCTTTATATGCAAGATAATAGCTCAGAGTTCTCCATCTTAGTTGATCGATCTGTGGGGGGTTCAAGTATTGTGGATGGGCAGTTGGAATTAATGCTCCACAGGTCTCATCTACTCTTTCTCCTAATCATGCTCATCTTTCTTTCCTTAGTGTTATCAATTTTTATACTTTACTGTACAAGCATATTTAGTTTACTAATTTTTAAGCATTATTGTTCAAGCATATTTAGTTTGCTTTTTTTTCCCCAGCAGGAGGTTACTTTTTGATGATTCCAGAGGTGTTGGAGAGGCACTAAATGAAACAGTTTGTGTTCTTGAAGATTGCAGAGGATTGACAGTAAGCACAAACTAACATGCCATAGTTTTTAGACTTCACTGAAACCTTTCATGTCATGTTCAGTTTACTTGGTAATCATCCATTTTACAGATTGTAGGAAAGTACTTCCTCAGAATAGATCCTTTACGAGAGGGCGCCAAGTGGCGTCGATCATATGGTCAAGAGATATATTCTCCCTTACTCTTAGCCTTCGCAGAGCAGGTGAAGAAAAATATTCCAGCACTTGTTTCCAGTAAAGTCAGCCTGTAACTCATAGATGTATCATTCTCGCTTTTCAGGATGGAGATAGTTGGGCTAGCTCTCATATAGCAACCTTTTCCGCAATGGACCCCTCTTATGCTCTACCTGACAATGTTGCGATATTAACCCTCCAGGTGCATATCTCTCCTGCCCTTTGTAGATAAGACTGGACAAGTGGTAAGGACAATTAGGGCCTCTCTTAGAAAAATCAGAAAACAGCAAACTAAACAGGTCCATGATCTTCTATTGGATGGACCGCCAAACTAGTTGCTTTGATTCGTCAAACTTTGAACTCTCTAATGGTAACTGAAATCAGAAAGTTGCTTTGCTTCGTGTCCCATATTATACTATGAATGTGTACCAAATAGAAATACCAGGTATTCCTTGTTGATTTAAAGTGTTTTACCTTCTCTTTTACTCCACAGGAGTTGAATGATGGAAAGGTTCTCCTTCGGTTAGCACACTTATATGAGGTATGCAGATTGCCTTTTCATAGTTCTAGAAAATGGAGGAAAATATCTTTAATCTTTTGAGCAAACTGTCATTTATACACTTTAACTGCAACTTTTTCATAAAATGCTTGATGCAACTGCAGAATATGTTCGCCTAGATTGCTTCTTATTCTTTTACCAGTTCACATGATCCTCATTTTTTAAATACTGAAATTTATTTGATGATCTGTTGACATTTGTTTCACATGATTTTTCCAGTGGCATAATTTTACTCATGTTTCTTCTTAGGATTCATGAGAAAATTCCCCTCTGCCATGCTTTTCTATGAAAATTATCTTCCAACTTTAAAGTTAGTGTGTTCTTATGAGGAAACCACTCCCATCTTCTTTCGTTTGTCAATTCAGCCCTGTATTCTTTATTCTTTGTTTCTTTTGATGCTTCGAGGTTGGGGAGGACAAGGATCTGTCAGTAATGGCAAGTGTAGAACTGAAAAAGGTGTTCCCAAATAAGAAGGTAGAAGAATGAGTAAAAGTTTTCATGCTTGCCGGCAAAGAAAGAAAATTGAAATTTTTTCATAATGCTTTAATTTTCTACGATTATCAGATCAGCAAGATAACAGAGACTAGTTTATCAGCCAACCAAGAAAGAGTAGAAATGGAGAAGAAGAGGCTAGTCTGGAAAGTAGAAGGCTCTTCAGGAGAAGAACCTAAAGTGGTGAGGGGAGGAAATATCGATCCAACAACACTAGTTGTTGAACTAGCCCCAATGGAAATTCGTACCTTCCATATCACCTTTGATTAAATTTGATTACTACAAGACCAGAATTTCTCCTTGTGCAAGAAAAATTCTTGCGATCGGATCATGTTCTTTAACCAAATTTCTTGGCTCTGAAACTTATTTTTGGTTTTTATTGTTGATATCAAATGTTTGTAAGCCTTCCAAAATGTAGATCTTGTTCAGGCTCCTCATGTGTAGCTACTCAAATAAAATTTATCTCATTGATTTATCAATAAAGTTTAGCTATCTTCAACATTATGCTCTTTGCAATTTTCTCTCATCTGATGTATCTGAAGTCAAGGAAAATCCATTTTCCTATCATCTTGCAAATTATTCACCATCCAAAAAAATAAAAATAAAAGCTGTTCTGACTAAAATTTCCGTGTTTGAAAATAAATAGAAAATTTTCAAACATTCCTGCACTTGAAGATTCGTTGGTGCTTGGAAGTCACATCTTCATCGCAGGCGACATGTCTTTGATTACAGGATAAGGCACACATTGCTTACAAACAGTATTCACTGACAAGAAGGTGACATGTTTTTTAATGCTAAAAATGGAGCAAGCCAATAGCCATAGCTCATGTTCTTCTGCAGCAAGTAATTAACAACAAATGACAAGCACTTTACCTGCCTTGTTCCTTTTTAAAATTCTAGCACTTCAACTTCCTTTCATTAAAAAATAAGAACAAGACAACAAATGGTGTTCTTCTTTAATACTCACGCTTGTCATATGTATATACCCTCCTACATAATCAAAAATCTCTTTTGAACTTTAGTTCCATCAGACCAGGAAACATCTTTATGGACACTCAAAAATGCTTTTTGATTCTGCAATTACTGTTGATTTCATGTGTAGAATCGAAGTACACGGTTTATGACACAACATCTAAAATTGTTCATGGCTAGCTTAATGTCCATTTGGTGCCTTGCACACAAGATGATGTTGGTTGGTTAAAGACAGTTGACCAGTACTTTTGGCAATATTGATTTCAGTTTTCACTGCAACTTTTGGCAACCATTGATTTGGTAATCTTACCTTTCACAGATACTGGGAAAGTATTCAACTCAGAATAGACCCTTTAGGAGAAGGTGCTAGGTGGCCTCGATCCCTATGGTCAGGTGACATATTCATCATTCATAGACCCTTTAGGAGAAGGTGCTAGGTGGCCTCGATCCCTATGGTCAGGTGACATATTCATCATTCATAGACCCTTTAGGAGAAGGTGCTAGGTGGCCTCGATCCCTATGGTCAGGTGACATATTCATCATTCATAGACCCTTTAGGAGAAGGTGCTAGGTGGCCTCGATCCCTATGGTCAAGGGACATATTCTCCATTCATCTTGGCCTTCGCAGAGCTGCAGGTGAAAGAAAGATATGGATGTATTCTTGTTCCTATTGATATTAATCTACAACTCATATAGATTTAATCACCATTTTGCAGGATGGAGAGACTTGGACAAACTCTCATGTGGCAACTTTTTTTCTGGGATGGATCCCTCCTGTGTTTTACCTGACAATGTTGCAATTATAAGTCTCCAGGTGTGTATCTCTTTCCCTGGTAAAAGAATTGGATTTCAATGTTTGAGCTAATTTTCTTGAATTCCACAGAAACTGGATGATGGAACAGTTCTCCTTCGCTTGGCACACATATGGTTTCCACAGTTCCTCCTTTCTTTCAAATTTTCATATAAAATCTACCTCTTCATTACACCAACCTCGATCTCTTGACTGAGACCAGAAAAGTTTCACTGGTAATATGAAAATAATTATTATGTGGATTTTGAGCAACAAGCCTCCTTGCTTCTATAGACTCATTCTCTAAATTCTCATTTCAAATGCAAGATTGGAGAGGACAAGGATCTATCTGTTATGGCAAGTGTGGAGCTGATAAAGGTGTTAAAAGCTAAAAAGGTAAAAACAACTAGATGCATGGCGATATCAATCCATACCTATAAGCAATTAGTTGTGTTATCAATGTTCTATTCAACTTCCAGATGAAATAGATTAACAGAAACAAGCTTATCCGCCAATCAAGAAAGAGCTGAAATTGAAAAGAGGCTCGTCTGGGAAGCAGAGGGCTCTTCTACACAAGTGCCTAAGGTTGTTAGAGGAGGACAAATCGATCCTTCTACTTTGGTTGTTGAACTTACTCCAATGGAAATTCGTACCTTCATTATCGACTTTGACAGTAAATGGTCAACCACTTAGAGGAAAGGAAGACGATCTCCATCAGTTTGTAGCAGATTTCAAGAACATATCCGCTGTCTAATATGAGGGCAAGAATCTTGCAAGTGGATTGAACTAAAGTTCACTGTTGTTAAATCATAACTCATGCCATTTTGTTGCACGCTAAGCACTTGTAATTGATGGCTGAAGAGCAAGCAGGCCAAGTCCATTCTTCACTTAAGCCTGATAGTTCAATAAAACTTAATTTCTTCATATTTCCCATGGTTATTGAGTTGATCATGTTTATTGATTGAATTTATTGGCATCACTGTTTTTTAACTCGAATCAATTATAACGTTCATGACTCGAAAAAATCTAGTTTGATTATCTATAAAAAAAATCAATTTTTTTTATTTTTTTAATTGATATAATATTATTTTAATTGATAATAATCATAAAAAATAATATAGGTGTGTTTGATAATGTGGTTACAGTTATTTTTTAAAATATTTTTTATTTATAAATTATTAAAATAATATTTTTTATTTATTAAAATATTTTTTATATCAACACATCAAAATGATTTAAAAATATTAAAAAATTATTAATTTAAAACAAAAAAATAAAAAGATAATTTTTTAAAAAAATACCTTTAAAATACAAAAATAAATAGATATCAACAATTCGGTTTAATAACTTTGATTATGCTGAAAGGGATTGACATCTTATGCTCGTAATCTTTGTAGATGCAAGTCTTCAGGCTTATCATATGCATCTAGGCATACTATATTCCATCCAATTTGTTACATGATTAATAATGTTTAGTTCTCTTAATATATTTTTTAATAATATTAATTAATTAATCAAAGCAAGTTTTGTAGCCTTGAATCTATTTATGTGCTTGCAAAAAGTAATTAATCAAATGAGTTTATTTTTTTAAGAAAAATATATATACTACTTGTATGTTAATGTTAATACTATAAAGTCAAGCTTTTTTAATCTATTCATCAAATTTTAAAGTTGATTTTGATTCGATAAGTGAAAAGTAATTCTTTAAAATATGGAAGGGATGGTGTAAATTAATATGTTTTTTCCTACTATAATTTGTATTATGTTACAATATTTATGAATTACTTTTGTCTGAGAAGGCTTTTAGTCAAATATCATATATAATTTATATATATATATATATATATATATATATATTGTGCTGCTAAGAAGAAACCATTTCATTTCACTGTGAATTAAATTGAAATTTAACATTTCCACATCCAAATTGGTGTTTACATTGTTACAAGGAGTTTTATTAAACCCATTACTTGGTGGAGAAAAAAATAATGACTCATTTGTATGCAGAAATCTTTAAGAATTCATGCAATGAAATGTTGAAAAATAAAATATTCACCACCTGGGAAAAAAATTGCAATTTCTATTGCACAAAAATGAAAACAAAATATTATTTTATTTTATTTTTCCTTTGCTGATGGGAAATACATACATTAGTTATTCCCTCTTTGGAGCTGTGAATAGAGTCCGAGGGAATTCTGCATGTGCTGTCGCAAAAACATTGACAAGTCCCTGTTATTTTCCTTTTGTATGCAAGTATATGCCTTTGCAACATACCCGAAGTCCTGTCCATACATGTGGGACGCACATGCTGCCTTGTAAGTTAGGAGCTGCCAATCACCTGTTGCAAAAAAACCATAAAGGCGTCATGTAGATTTCAGTTTTGGGTCGCGGCCTTACAAAGACAGCTTGACACAACCCTATTCAATCATGTTAACTAGATAGACCAACATTCTATTATTGTCATATTCTATCATGCTCCAGTAATTTCAAATATAATGAGTGCATTAATTGGCATGTGGATCATAGTCTCACAGAGATGTTTAGAGAGGTTGGAAAAATTGTCCCTTGCTCACTGGTCGGTTGCAGAACCAGTATAAGGAGTTCAAAGATATGCAATTTAAGGATAGAGTGATCAAGATCACTTAATATATGTGTCAGCTTATAGAGACGAAAGATAGGTACCGGCATCAATTTCTGATGCAAGGATGCTCTTGCTGAAATGACGAGTTGACCACCATCTGCAGCGAGACCTCCAAAGTCCTACTGATTTCCCATGGGTAAACATTTTAGGGATTCCATTATAACAAACAGAATAGGGTTGCCTTTTTCCACCTTCATTTCCATGCTGACAAACTGACATCTCATCCTCTTCACACCGAGAGACTTTAAAAAAGCACAAAGCAAACTCTCTCCAAGTATCATATTCCACAAAGACAGCATCTAAATGCAAGGCTATCATTTCCAACAGGGATTGAGGGCTATAATCCCCTGCAATATATCAAAAGAAAGCAATCAGAGAAGGGAAAACAGGCTAACCAGATCGTTTCACTCATTGAGAACATTTACCCGAAACACACACCACATGCCAATAAGCACATGCTAAGAACTCAGAAACCCATGGTGTTGGTAGGTGATCATGATGGCAGTAATTGTGGTGGCAACTAGAAGGAAAAAAAAAAAATCTGAATTTTCCTTTTCCATACCCCCTCTCACGTGGTGATAAAAGTGCACTAAAGTTAGCTTTCATTCCCCTGTCAATCATACTAACCAAACAATGGTTTTAAATCACAGTTGCCAAAAAGAAGGCAAGTGAAGGATACCGCAAGCAAGAAAAACTGTTCCAGCCACATTGTACATTAGCAACTGTGAACAAATTTAAGAAGATGGATACAAATTTAAAAAGATGGATCTTTGAGATACAAAAGTGCAAAGGTTTCCAATACTGCAAAAGGTAAATAAACAATACCCTGCGGCTGGTTATTCAGGAACAAGTTCATGTCCAGAAAACTAGAAAACCTTGCCTGATGCATACAGTGGTAACTTAGTTATTTAGAACGTAGAGTACCTTTCTGATGCAGGCTGATAAGCCTTGCCAATGACTGGCTGCATTTAGGATCACTCTTTAAGGTGTCCTCATAACAAGTTGCAAGTACGACACTGTTATTAGGATCAACTTGCTCCAAAATATTAGCCTTCATTCTGCACAAATTACATATTTTATTTCATCATGAACAAGATTAGGAGAACATGATTGAGTAAAGGATACAGCTCAAAGACAAGTGTAGCTGCATGAAAATTTAGATACACGCTAACTGGTATTAGACCCTCTTTTAATGGACTTCTATTTCCTTAAATATGTGCATGCATGCATGTGTGTGTGTGTGCGCGCGCGTGTGTGTGCATCACTACAACCAGCTATTGGAAACACCAACCAACACTGGTAATAAAAAACAAAACCAAAGAGAAACAAGAAGTAGCACAACAACAAAAATGTATCCTCCTTGTCAAAGTTTACAGATGTTCCTCTGTCAAGTCAATCAGATGCATATAATTACTTTCTTTGATAAGTAACACATTATCTACACCAAAGGCTTCATTGCCGATAGAAGCAGTTTAAAACTCAGCAAAGTAGTACCTCTTAGGAAGTGCTCCGCTTGAATTGGCACAGAACTTCTCAATTTCATCAAGGGCCTCTTTGTCTTTGCATCCAATCAGCAATAACTGGCAAAAGCAAATTTGTACTGTTTAGAAATCAAGATTCAAACAGTAATGATATTCACCAATGATATTGGAATCAATAAATTCCACATACACACTAATGACTGCAATTATTAGAAAGCAATAAGAAATCCTCACTACTTTGTCATGAAGATAACATGATCAAGTCAGTGATGATCAGCGACAGACAAAATCATCTTACACATTACCAAAACCGCACAACACATACATTTTAAGAATACAAGGAATTTCATAACATTGGAGGAGCTCAAGAATGAGACATCTGTTGGCCAAATCTTCTATATCACATAGCCAACCTGCCTTGATCTAAAAAACAGTGTTTCGATAATTAGATCAAGGACAGGTTTGTTCTGCATAACAGTAGAGCCCCATATTGTAATGTCTCACATGCTGGTGCCTTGGATAAACTGTTGAAAAGATATAATCTCCAGTCACTCTTAAACATAACAATGTTGTGCCAACTTCATCACGAGGAAGGGCTAGGCAGGTGGTTCATAGATTGTAGTTCTTGATTATTTCATAAAACATGGAGACATGCTAGAATGATGTACATACTGCAGGCCTCTAGAGCCTCGCCTCTTGGAAAAGGGGAAGCATTGAAGTGAAAAAATGCAAGCAAATGCATCCAGTTATTTGTCTTGTATAGTTGTAAATTCCATATCCTCAATCTGGTCTCCAGGACTAAAGGTTGCATCAAATTGAAAAGGAAAACCAGCTTAGTTCTGGTCTCTAGGGAGGCAATATACTATTTTGTGGTTCCCTGTCAACAATCAACTACAGTATAGGTATCCTGTATGCTACTCCCAAGGTTGTAAAAACATTATCTGTCACCAGTCTACGTAATGGTGCAAAATGGGAAAATATTACACGGGCAGTCTTAAACTCACATACTTTCCCCAAGGGAAAAGGCTACTGTGATCAAACTATTTCTCTTAGAAACAACACCATAGCATAACTGAATGCAGCAAGTACATTTCCTTAATGGAAAGAGTGAATGCTGTGTCCTATACAGGAAAGTTTAAATTCTTGCAATAATATTTTAACAATGTTTACAAGATGTAAGTCATCATTTATGTTCCCTTTACCTGTACCAAAGGAAGCAAGGCTGCTGGTACTGGAGGAGTGGAGTGTATGGCTTCTTGCAAATACTTCACTGCATTCCTATATTCCTCATCACGAACTATCTGATCCAAGTCCCAATTCCCAGTTCGCAATGGTAACAGCCATGAACCTGAGTTCTCTTTGGCAAGACAAATAAAACATTTAGCATGCATATTTAGGCATGTGCTTGCATGCGTCAGATTTTTCCATATAATGAAAAATAACGATAATCATCATTCAGCATAACAGAATCATGTCATAATCTTTAGCTCCTACCGGTGAAATTTAAGCATTTCAACAAGGGGGATCTAATACTGTAACAATGCAACAACCAATGAACTTCACATAACAGAAGCACATGGTTTTGAATTCTTTATTGAATGTTTTGGGATCAAGATTTCAGAATCACATCCCTACTGGCTGTAACATAACTACACTAACAACTGAGAATTTCAACAGATAAAGTTGCTTAGATTATGTTTTATCTTTCATAGCTTAACAATTTTATAGATGTAAAATTATTTGCATCTTAAAAAAAAAATCAGAAATAATTTGCAACTACCACTTCCAACTAGCTACACCGCTGGCACAGACAGCATCATCATGAATTAAAATTACCTGTGTCTTTGGAAATGTTAAGGAGGTTTTCTCCAGGTTTACAATTAATTTATCTATTGAAACAAACAAATCAGAAAACAATTGTGTGCCCTCTTTTCTACCTCTCTACCTTGCAATTTGACTTTGTCAGCAACTAGCAGTGTCAACACTATTTCAGAATTCAATCAGTGTAATCATCCCACTTGATATTCACTAAAAAAAACACACTAGTCTTCATCAGCTTATTAGCAATTCACCAGCAAGAAGATGCTATGACTATTAAAAGACACTATAATTAATGAAATTATATCCATTAAGAATTCCTTTGTGCCATCATTAGAATTTAAAAGCATGTCATATTAATTGATGATCAGTTCAATTTTTATTGAGAATGACAACTTTTGGCATTTAAAATGTGTAGTAGCAATCGAGTTAATTACTAGAACTACATCTAAATATAGATAATTTCATGTTGGTGCATGAGCAAGGATGATTTTTCATGGAGTAACCCAAAAGAAATTGTGTTCTATAGATAGTTAAATTCAGGAAATTGATTTTTCCCCAACTTCTCTATACCTTCTTATTTGGGCCTCATTTACGTATCCATCAAAGCATACATAACATGCATGCATGATTCTCTACATAATGCAAAGGCCTCTCCCAGCGTAAGTAAAAATATAAATGTACTTCAGTTGCCACAGCAGCCTGGGATATGCAGCATAAACTTATCATCACTAAATATGATTCTAGGGTGTTCCTTGATGGAGTGAAAGATATAGTATTGCTACGCCACTCAGTTAGGTAGAATTATAGAACCTCATGAAGGTGTGTTGTTATCGCAACTAGGCAGAATAACATTTCTGGGTTTGATTTGGTCTTCAGTACAGACCTTTGAAGGAGCTTCCTTTCTCACTAAATTGTCCTAAATGTTTCCATTCTGATTTTTTTTTCAGTTCCTTTTTTTCCTTTTTCAATGAGGCTGTCTTACCAGTGCATTAGAAAATGCAACAAGAATCCAAAACAATGGGATTTGGAACTCACCAAAGGCAGTCGGATTAGGGACAAAGTGCATGACACCACCATTATTATCAAAGGAGGCATCACTTTCAGCAGAGTTCACATAAAAGCCTTGTGGTTGAAAGTCTTTTTGGAGATTTTCTTTGTGCAGTTTACCAACCTCCACAGGTAATGCTTCTCTGTTAAAGCTACCATCAACCTCCACAGATATTTCTTTATCTTTCATGACAGAAGTCTCTGAATCACAATGAAAGGAAGCGCCACTTTCTTCATTGAAAATTGCATTGTGCCGCTCTGAGTCCCCAACTTCATGGCTGAATCTCATAGCTGACATCTCTAGTTGTGAAGGAGTGGCTGGCATGTCTGAATGCGTAGGGGAATGAATTTGGAAAGTATCCTTCCATTGCATTTCTTCCGGGAGACTAGAATACCACAACTGACTAGAAATCAAGCCCAGGATCATATTAAAAAATGGATGATTCTCGTACCCACGCTCTTCCATCAAGCTGGGAAAACAAAAGAATGATGCAGGTTAAATGATCAGAAAGCTTTTGGAAATTACATATAACCTGAATCTCAAATTCTTGATCTATAACTTAATATTATCACATCTATATAAGAAGGGTGTAAATGAAGAGCATCCAGGGTGTACAATTTACTATACAAAAAAACAGAAACATGTTTGAAGAATTTAGGATCTACAAAATCTAAAACAAACTGAATAAAATATTGTTTCATGTATCAGAAGTGAAGAGTTTTAATCCAACTATCCTGAAGGAGAGAGGTTTTCCTTCTTATGACAGTTTCCCTGTTAGATGGACAGTATAAAGCATACTTGTCGTATCACTTGGGCAAAACAAGACGTTAATAATCTTTTAGATGGAGGTGTAATCCTTAATATGCAACATTGATAAAAAGTGAAAATCAATCTATAATGACAAATCTTGGTTGCTCTACCTCGAACAGTAAAAACATAAGAACATGAAACCCACAAGTAGATCAAAGGGCATCTTGGGTTTTCTTCCTTTCTTTGTTAAGTAGTATTTGTGCCTGATGCTAGTTGCTGACGTGGGCACATAATTTCTTATTTTAAAGCAATGAAACAACACAACATGTAGCATTGAAATATCATTATGGTCATATAGCATTGTAGTACGCTGCAAGTCCCATTATCTAGTCAGCTATTAAGTATGAAAAAGTGATAATCGTACATTTTGACATTGTGACGTTCAGCTTCAATATCTCCTTGCATAACACGGGAAAGGATGAACTGCAAACGAACAACAAAGCTATCCTGTTCAACAATCAAAGTCTTTGATCAGCACAAAACGACTTTAATGCACACAAAAATCTGAAAAAGAGAGAGGGGTTAAAGTGGTGTACTCCAGCTATATCATGGGTGCTGAACAAATAATGCTTCTGTAAGAATAGAAAGAGAACTTTTCAACTATACCTCTTTCATTTGCCCATCCTTGTTTCTTGTATTTGATAAGTTGGTTCCAATCCTTGCCATCCAAGTATCATAAATGCTAGAAATTGCTGACAAACTGACATCATCACCTTCTATGTGCTTAAGAAGATCCAGCGCAACCTAAACATGCTACCATGTATGTTAAAAGGCTGTATTATAAATGCCCTAGATATCATTGTAATTTTTCATACATACATTACAAGCAATGTGATATAAAGAATGCTTTACAATCTCAACAGATCAGAATGATCAAGATATGCACAAAATCCTAAGCAATGGATAAAAAGTTCAGCTGATTGCTGCCACGTTGCAGCTGAAGCTAAATTGGGGATGCAACACAATGGTTCCAAAGAAAAAAAAACGACATCTTGTCATTCATTGGTCTTAAGTCTCTGTGTAACCCACTAAATGGTCTTTGATCTCGTGTAGATTCTATGATCAAAAACTCAGTCTCTCACGTTGCCAATAGCCAGTTCACAAAACATATTGTTTCATCACCAAGCAAAATAGAATATGATAAATCAGTTGTTTTGAGAATCTCTCCATTTCTCTTCGAAGCACAAATAATAAATGATAGAAAAAAACTTCAAGTTGCATCATTGCAAATGCCCCAAATGTGAACATCTGAAATTTCAAATAATATCAGTTTATGGCAACACAATTAGCGCAGCAGTAAAGAAAAAAAATACAGGGCAAGGCTGTGGTGGGCATCAGAAACATACGGTATACTTGAAGCGATTCGAGATAGGAGATTTATCTTTGCATGTGGCTCTCAAAAACACACTTAGCACCCCAGCAGCTTCTCTCCAATTGTGTTGTCTGACTAATTTTTGCAAAAGATAATACAATCTCATACGATTTTCATGTCGAATAAAGTTGGAACCAAGTCCGAGAAGGTAGGATGGCTTGGTTAAAGACAGCATAACTCTAGTATAAGATTTTTCCAGTTTCGTGATATGACAATCATTAGCAACCATTGCACTACAATGAGTTCTCCTTTTGCGTTTTTTCGATTTTTTAGCATCAACTTCAAGTGCTAACTTCACGGGTGGGCTCTCCAATGCTTTGCTACCACTGGCTTCGTCCCCCATTGGGAGATTTTCCGCCGTCTCAATATGCAAACACATCCTCACCCTCCTCAAAAACAAAAACAAACACAAAAAATTAATTCATGGAAGATTGGTAGAATAATAATAATTCAAGTAACATGATTAAAATCAGAAAAGGAACGTCTTTACCTGCTGCAAAACTCTGATCAAATTAAATATTTAAGAAACCGAGAGTAATAAGGAGAATTAGGGTTTTGAGATTCGATGGATACTTATTAAAATTATAATTATGTTATTACAACAAAAACTAAAACGCATCAGCCTTCTACTGTAGCAAAAATACTTTGTGCACTCTCTTGTAATTCAATGTGGATCGCAGCAGTGTGTTATACGATAATTTTTACTTTGATACTCAAATTTTTATTTTATGCGATTTGACTCTTTTAATCTCAAATTAACCCCAACCAATTTTTTTCTTAGGAGGAGGATTGCATTGAGAACTAAGGGACTGAAGTAAAATTTTCAGGTAACATGTAGGGAGTTGAAAGTTTCATTAAAATATTTATTTTAATCCTTTAATTTTTAGATATTAAGTGATTAGTCCTTTTAATTGCAAGATAATATATTTTGATACTTGACTTTTTTTTTCTTTTTTTTAGTTCTTTTCTTGAAATAAGAGAGAGAAAATCATTGAATTCTGTTATAGAGAAAGAAAGCAGTTACTGATGAGGATATTGGACATCAAAATAATTGATTTTTGTATTAATTTTATATAACAAGAGGGGTTGATTTTAGATTTTAGAGTGATTTGTTGGCTTCTTGGCAATCATGAATTGATTCAATAAAGGATTTAAGGTGTTTTTAATTAAAATTTAGTTAGAAATAAATTTTTAAACAAAAAAATAAAAGACTCTATTTTTCTGGCCACTTTAGTAGCCAGATTCTAAGTTTCTTAAATGACACGATATTTTTTTCAACTATTTAGAGTAGATGATATATAATTTTTTTCATTAAACTTTTTTTAAAAACATAAAGGCTCGTGTGCAGGGCGTTGCTTTATTAGGTGATGTATTAGGCTTAGCCTATTCTTAATTTTATTATTATTATTTTTAATTTTTATTTGTTAAAAAAATAAAGTATTATTTGTGTATATTTTTTCAAATAAATTTTTTATTTATGTTTTAATTAGATTGTGATTATTTTGAAATGATATTGGACGTATTTAATTTTTAGAGAGGTAGATATAATTTACCTATGATTTTTTTCTTAATTTTATATAAATTAAATTTTTTTAATATTTATTTTTTATAAGATTTCTTATATGTTTTATTTTAATTATTGCAGCCATATATGTTATATATATATATATATATATATTATGTACAGCCTTGCATTATTTTATATATATATATATAATTAGTTTTTAATAAATTTTATATGTTTATTGTTTTTTATTATAAATTTCATGTATTTTTCTATTATAAATTTATTTTAATAGAGAAATTCATTTGACATAACTAGATAAATTACTCGTATTATAATGTTAGATAACTTGATTTTTATTTTTCATTTGGTTTTCTATTTTTTTAATTGTTGATGAATTTTTTTTATTACTTTACACAATAATTACAAAATTATTTAATTAGATATATGTATAATTTTTTTTTATTTATACTAGAGTTTTATACGCATACATAATCTAGTGCATAAAACTATTTATTCAATGTTTGTTCAATAAAATTTAAAGGTTTTGAGTACTTTTAGATTGATTTTTTTTTAGAGGAAAGTTTTATCTTTTTAAGATGAGTGTTTGAGATATTTACCACATGTATTTATACATTAAATATAGATATATAAATAAATTTATAAAATATTTTTAAAGATATTTAATTAAATTATTCATATTTTTGCAACAACACAGGTTCACAAGTATTTATTACTTTTTATTTATTAATAAATACTGAGACATTAGGTTTCAATACTTTTTTTTGCTTATTGTATCAATTTTTGTTTTGAATTGATACTTTTTACTTATTATATCAAATAATATTTCAATATTTTTTTTTGCTTATTGTATTACCTTTTGTTTTGAATTGATACTTTTTACTTATTATATCAAATAATATTTATATAAGATTGATGTCGCTTTACATTTTATAATTTGATTTTTATATAAAATTTGAAATAATTTAAATAAATTTATTACTATTTGTTGTTTGCATGTATCGATTCATGGATGAAGGGTTTCATAACTATATATTTTATTAAAGGCTCTGGAATCTCACATGGAGAGCTTGAGATCTAACTCGGGCATTCTTATTAATAAATTAAAATAAAAAATCAAGAGCTCATTGCTGGGATGGAGGTTGATTGGTTTTTCTAATTAATTATGTTTTGGTGTATGTTTTTTTTTAATAAAGAGTTAATTAAAATCAAATATGTTTGCATCGAGGGGCTTGATTTAGCGGTGGAAGGGGCTTGTCTCCTTTTATTACACATAGGTTCGAGCCCTGACGTGCATGTCTGTCATCTTCATAATGCCTTACTTGTCTGCTGGGTTTGCAGGATATTTAGTGAGTCGTAGGGATTAGTCATGGATACGCAAGCTGGTCCGGACACTTCACATTAATAAAAAAAAAAAATCAAACACGCTTGCCTCATCACTCTTTTTTCCAACTCTCCAATGCTTTGCTGCCACTGGCTTCGTCTCCCATTGGGAGATCTTCCACCGTCTCTACATGCAAACGCATCCTCACCCTCCTTAAAGAACATTAATTCATGGAAGATTAGTATATTGATTCAAATAACATGATTAAAATCAGAAAAGGAACGACTTTACCTGCTACAAAACGCTTGATAGGTTTGGGACAGAAACCAGAGAAATGAAATATAAGGCACTGGTAATGCAGCGTGGGATGAGTTAGCTTGGGAAAAGGGGGTAGCTGATTTTTCTTAGTCCTTCATCTCTTAATAAAAGCTCCTTCTCAGTCTCATTATTTTCTTTTTTTATTTGTTTTCGTTTTCGTTTTGGTCCTTGAATTTTTCTGATCCTTTTGTTTATTCTTGCCTTTTGCCTTTTTTTCCTGCTTAAAAACAGTGCGTAAGCTAAAAACGAGGCGGGGCCGCAGCCACCACCACGTCACCCTACTAGCACTCCCTTTTTATTTAAATTCAATCTCTAATATCCAGATCCAATTACTTTTTTATTTCCTCGATTATTGTTCTTTTGTTTGTTTGAAGGAATCATGGTGAAAGAAAACGAGGTTGCCGCAATGGAAATCGAGGGTCCAAAACAGAACGATTCTGATCAGATCAATCCGAGATACACAATCAATGGTTGTCATTGTTATCGAATGAATTTGCAATCTCATTTTTTATTTATTTCAGTTTAAACAAAAAATAACTGAATACTTAAATTGAGTAAAATTATTAATTTTATTATTTTGATAGTTAAGGTATTTTGTTAATTAGTGTTGCAATTACTGAAATCTGCGCAAATGCAGCATGGATTGAGGCACGGCGATTATGCGCGTTATCGGTATGTGACTTAGTTTATTGTATTTTGTTGGTTGTTAGTTAAGGAATTTTGATTTGAAGGTGTAAATGGTTGGAGGAATTTTGATTTGAACGTGTAAAGGGTTGGATTTTGTTGGAAGTGTAGGAGGTATTGTACTGCGCGGTTAAGGAGGTTATATAAATCATTGAAGTTTACTCATGGTCGCGGTAAATATACGCGTAGAGCTGTGAATGAATCAACTGTTACTGAAGTGAGGTATGCCTTGTTGACTACAGCTTTTGTTTAGTGCACCTTTTGTTTTAGAATTTGTATAATTTTGTTTTTGGTTTATTTTCTTGTTGTTACTTGTTTCTCCATATGCTTGTGATGTTTGTTCATTCCAATCAGCTTTGTTATTTTTTTTTTAATAGCTGTGTAGTTTCATGAGTTGAAATCGGTTAGGTCGTTTTGCTTTAGAAGTAAGAACTGGATATTTTGAAACAAATATGATATCCATGACAGATTAAATCTATGAAGATTATAATGTTTCACTGTATTTGAAGATTATAATGTATCTTGTTTGAAGAAGAATAGGTATCTGCATCTGGTTCTTTATACAGCGGAGAGAGCATGGAGCCATGCCATGGAAAAACGACAGCTTCTAGATGGCCCAAATGCTAAGCAACGTATTTATTTGATTGGGAGACTGAGGAAGGCAGTGAAATGGGCTGATTTATTCTCAAGATTATGCGCTGCCAAGGGAGATTCCAGAACATCTTTAGAAGCCGAGGTGTGTCCATGTTTTTAGTTTTCTCGAGTCATATTTCTTTGGTATCTCCTTATGATGATTATTCAAAGAAAAGTTTGTGCAAATTGTGTCTAGTATAATAATTGCATCAGCGAGAATTTCTGTGGATATTCCTTCACATAGAATAGGTGAACTTCCCCATCAAGTTTTTTTTAGTGGTGGTGAGCATGATCACAGCAATTGCTCTCCAGTTCTATCTTAAGAACATCTGTTTTAGAGAGAATGCAAAAGCATGCAAGTAATCACAAGTGCAAAACTGGAGTCTATATGTATGTTCTGTCATCTATCATATTTATCATATTTTTTACCTTTCGATGTTTTGGTCTTTTTTTTTTTTATCACTTAACAGCACCAAGTTGTTTTGGGTTCTTTGTTTTGCTAATAGCTGCTCAATATTCACTGCATGTTGAGGAGCATTCCTATAGTTTAGTTCATGTTGAGATAGCTCATTCGTTCTCAATTAACAATGCTTTTTTGATGTCCATTTTATAGGCCTATGCATCATGCATGAATGGGCTTTTGTTGTTTGAACAAGATCGGAATTGGGACACTGCATTGAAGAATTTCATCAGTGCCAGGTTACTCTTGTCTCTATTATATTTGATCATTATCGCTACTGCTTTTACTTTGGAACAGTGTTTCTCTTTGTCAACAAGCTTTTCTGAAAAAAGCAGCCATTTGCCTGCCCATGTACTTCCTGAGCTGTTACTTGAACGGATGTGTTTTTGTGTATGGTGGCTATTTTCCAAAGACACGATTCTATGTACTTGAGTTCATTAGCCTGAGAATTTTACTCTCTCCATTATGCCATGTCCTTACTCTTTGCTTTCATCTATTCCATAGTGATTATCCACTTCAAATAGTTAACATTAAGTTCACATCAGTTTGCTAAATTGTCCATCATACTTTTTTTTTATATCAAAGTAAAGCAACAGAAGGTTAATATTTGAAACATCACTATTAAATTTGTAATTGTGGATGCAATAATTACACTGTCCCCTTAAAACATTGACGCTCTCAAAGAAGGCCAACATTTTGATTTCTAGTATCACTTTCTCGACCAAAATCCTCTCATCAAATAATTCCAAGTATAAAGAGATTTATTTAGTACTTGATAAATAAGTTTTTGGCCTGTATAACTGACTATTGTGTTTGACTAGCTTGATATGTTGTGTAGAGCTGTATATGAGGAACTTGGGAAATATGGAGACTTAGAAAATCAAGTTTTGTGCCATGAGCGTGTTGAGGAGCTGGAACCTAGTGTTAGATATTGCCGACACAAAATTGGCGAGTCAAATCTGAAAACTTCTGAACTCTTGCAAATTGGTGAGATGGAAGGTCCTGCCCTAGACCTTTTCAAAGCAAAATTGGAGGTGAGTATGGTCTTTTATCAGAATTTGTGCATGACCTGCTTGTTTTCGTGTCTCCTACTTTCAGTATCTTCAGTAATTGCCTGTTTTTATTCTGTTGCCTTATCATTTGAAAAATTAAATTCTGGCAATAACAGTGTCATTGTTGATGAAGCTTTCTTTCTGATTATAAAAATGATTTTGTGCACTTGAAGCAGTGTAAGCAGAATGTTCATGTTAGACCAATTCCACTCTAGCCTTTTTTATACAAACTAGTGATTCCCTCTGCATTGAATTCTGTCTAGGACATCATGTTAGCCAATGGTTATTGAATTTGTAAACTCATCTTTTATCTATTCTGTAGTTTGATTTGAGGAATATATTATGGTTGTTTATTTTGTCATTTTCATTCTTGCATTTAAGAATATTCTGCCTTGTTTTGTAGGCTGCAATGGCTGAAGCGAGATCTCAACAGGCTGCATCACTGACGGAGTTTCACTGGCTTGGTCACAGATTTCCAATTTCGAATGCAAAAACTCGGGTTTCTATTTTAAAAGGTTGGCATTTGATTTCTTTGGGTGAAGATTTAGGTGGGAATATTATTATGGAGTACTATACTTGTAGGTGTGTAATAACCTGCTGGGTTTGCTTATTTAGTAAACATCCATGGCTGGTATGAAATCTTCTCGTTTAGCAGTTCTTGAACAATTACATGGATGGTCATTATGCTATTTCTCCAGATTCTTTTTGATGAATCTCCTCACCAAATTTCATGGACTGATTCTTGATAAATTCTGTTCATGTGCATCTTTAAATGGAAAAGTATGATTCAATGCAGGTGATGGCAATATATGTGAAATGGTTTTTTCTCTGTGGGTGAGAAGCATTGTTTTACTTTTGACAACTATAATTTTTCTAAACTTCATTGAGAGATCAATGAAAATGACTCTCTTTGTTCTTCATGTTGCATATTTAGTGATATTTATGAGGAGGCTGACATAATTTGCTGGCCAA
>NW_011499959.1:311104-374248 GCF_000495115.2 Populus euphratica | reverse complement strand
TAATTTTCTGGCCCTCCCCCCCCCCCCCAATTTATCTTTATGCTTCTAACAGAGCCTGAAACTATTTTTCTTTTATGGTGATCATTTCAGCACAAGAATTGGAGAAGGATTTGCATGGTCCTGCAGCAGATTCGCTCCCAGTTGAGAAAAAATTAGCAGTCTTTGACAAAATCTATACTGCATATCAAGAGGCTAGGAGCTTCATTCGTAGTGACTTGGTATGGGAGTTCAACCAAATTATGTTAATTCCATCTTTTTTCCTGCTTTTAATATCTTAACTTTTTTTTTCTTATAAATATTTTCATGTCCTTAGTTTTGTTGATTATTTTTTGTTCTAATCCTTCTTACTTGATTTTTTTTACACTTTTTTAGGCCAGTGCTGGTGATGCCGACAGTGTCAAAGATGACTTAAATGGGCTTGATAAAGCTGTTGGTGCTGTACTAGGACAGCGGACCATTGAGCGTAACCAGTTGTTGGTTAGCATTGCCAAGAGTAAGCTTGCTAGGCGCCGAGATGACAAAAATGAGAAAGTTACCAAGCCAGAAGAGCTTGTTCGCTTGTATGATCTTTTATTACAGGTCAGCATTATTTCCTTATGTATGTGTTACCTGCATGTTTTTTCTTTTTAGAGGATTGATTTCAACTACTGCTAAATACAACACATGCCACTACCTCAGTTAAATAGCTGGCTTTTTATGTTTATGTTAATGTTATGTATGACAGAATACAGGTGATCTTTCTGATTTAGTTAGTTCTGGAAGAGACCGAAAACCTGAAGACGTTGCATTTTCTGAAGACTGTGTTCTTCATGGTGTGGCTTTCCGAGCACAAAGGTTGGAATCTGAAATTTATATGAATTATTAGATTGGGTTTTTTTTTTTTTTTGTGCTGCTTCGATTACAGTTTTTCCAATTGATGGTTCTTGATTGATTGAATGTTTGGATGATACCTTTTATATTTGGGGTTGTTATAAGCATTGTTCAAGAAATCACTTGATGACTAGATAGTACATCCTTTCATGCTCATCAACTTTCAACATCCTTTGCCCTTCCTGTGATCTTTCTTCTGTTCTTTGCCTAAGCATACCCTTTGCAATGCACATCAACACTTACATTTCTGCTTATCAAAATTAAACAGTGGAAGCTGGATCTTTAAAAACCAACCAATCTGTTTATTTATATTTTGGATTTTTAATCTTATATCTCTGAAAATATTCGCAGGTGCTTCTACTTGGCAAAATCATACAGCTCAGCTGGAAAACGAACAGAAGCATATGCATTATACTGCCATGCTCGATCCCTTGCTGAGAATGCCCTAAAGAAATTTGAAACCACGATGGACACTGATGAGGTGATGTAGCCTGGAGAAAGGAGATTAAAACTTTAGGCAATACTTTTTATTTCATTAGCTGAGGTCAATTGGGGATTTGTTTTAGCTGCTTTGCTCTATGGAACATTTTCTTGATGCACTCTTGGTTTGATTTTGATTCATGACCTCCAAGTATATGACATGCCAAATATTTTACTTGGATTGTTAATGATTTCGTTTAACAGGCAATGACCAAAGAGTTGAAAACACTATACAACGAGTGCAGAGCTAACAGTTGCATAGAGCATGCAACTGGGATTATGGAGGATGAGAAGGCTCCGGAGAATCTCTCAAAGAAAATTTCTACAATATCACTCAGCGGAGTGGAGAAGAAGGTAACCATCTGGACTTTGTGATTCCCTTTTGTTTCTCTCGGAATAGGCAGGATGATTATTCTCAAAAATTTAATTGTGTACCAAAAGAGAATAAACTGGCAAACAGGATGGGTGATATAATTGTATTTCAATTTCTCATTCTTGCATCTTATCAACATTAGCCAAGTAAAGCACGGAACAAAGATGGTAATACTTCGTTTTTCGTTTCTATAGCTAGAGTCTTTGACATAATATTTTGCAGATACTTCTATAAGCTATCCTAACCAGCTATAATGTTAAAGTTTTCGTGAGATATATTATATTGTGATTAGCTTGTGAGTTCTAATTTGGATTCCAATTCATTAGCCTTTTTAACTTTTCTTTTCCTTTCATGCTTCTAGTTGTATGCAATTATCATGCAATGTTTGTCCATCCTATGTATAATGTAAGACAGCTGCTTTAGCTCCTGCTCTTGCGTGTCTGATCTTGGTTGACCTGCTGATTTGAATGTGTCAGGCCGAGAAATTCCTCGTTGAGAAACTAGATGTCTACGAGTCTGCTGTTGGTGAATCAAACGTGAAAAGTGTGCCTTGCATCGGAGTCTTCCCTCCAGCTTTCCAATCAATACCTAGAAATCCTATTGTTCTAGACCTTGCCTATAACTGCATTGATTTCCCATCTCTAGAAAACAGGATGAAGAAGGACAAGATGGGCTTCATAAGTAGGCTCTGGCGATGAGTTCTGTAGATGAGGCATTTGATTACACACCTTCCCCCACCAGAAGAGAATAGGGGTAGAGAGAATTCCTTTCCAAGGCGCTGGATGTGTTCACTTTGTAGTCAGAGCTGATGAATTTTGACGGTATTTAGTCTATTGACCCGTTGATAATTCTTTTTGAATTTTGGGATTGATAAATTTTGTGCTAATTTATTGACAAACTTCAATAAAGTAGCTAAACAGGGTGGTTGTGCCTCTTATATTTTGCCTTGTCTGAAATGAAATTCCAAATTTTACGTTCATGCTATCATTTTGTTAGATCCTACCTGACAGTTTTTGATCCAATTTCAAGGGATATCCCTTTGTTCATCATCGTTTTCTGAGAAAATCATTAGAATTTAGTTTGAGGAGCTCATTTTCCTTCATTTCTGTTTCAGCCTTTAGGCCAAACAGAAAATAAGGTCTTGAAATTTAGATGCTTTCTATTCCCTCAAAATTTTGTATGTGTATATAATCATCATATTTCTCTTGCTAGCTAGCTACTATGTGATTTATATAATAATAAATGGAGTAGTGCAAAAAAAAAAAAAAAACAAAACCTAAAAAAAAAAAAAAACCAAAACTTCACTCCAAGAATGTACAGTCTGTTGATTAACGATCCTAAAATCACACAGCTCCGAACCTTGGCTTGGCCCGGTGAGTCAACTTGTAGGCCTGAGTACTGGTCAGGACCGGGTTTTCTTTTGGATCATTTAGGTAACTGATCTGGGAAACATACAGAAGAAACAGGGAGAGCTGAGCTTCACTCTTTGTAACCAGCCCGTGTTTCTGATATAAACGACATCGTTGAGTCTAATCTCATGAACCATTTTGGGTTTTTTTGGCCCAAGAGAATAATCTATGGCCTTTCTGCAAATGGTGTTCGAAACATGCGAACCCAATGGGTTGATTTTCCAATCAATTTTAGCCTTAAAACCCCTTGCAATAGAAGAATATTCATAGAGAAGTAGAGAGAGAGAGCCTTTACAGCCCACTCGATGTTGTTCGAGCAGATAGTCTCGAAAGACTCGTTATTCTGAGCATTACCTGAATACGATAGGGTCCGTCGAGCTACGATGAGCAGGCTGTGAATACACTTGGCCTTTCACAACGAATATTATCGTGCAAGAGAGTAGGAGAGCCCATGGATTGTCTTTCTCTTTTAAAAAAACTCTGACGAGTGACGAGTTAATTAATTAGTTGCCTAGGGGAATTACTTTCAAGTTTGGATTGCTGACGCAAAATTCTGAATCGATGAGGGCTGAGGCCACAGGTGAGTGTAGCTTGTCCATTTCGAATTTGCCTACGTAAATAAAACAAACACGGTCCATCGGCGATGATAAGTAGTAGTCTTGTAACAAAGAGCAACATAAGTCTTCCATGAGGGAAGCCGACGGTACAATACAAGCAATGAGGAGTGGACATTAATCACTTGTGGAATATGAATATGTGATTATATTAGCCACTCTTTCTTCTTATTTAATGGAAAGAAGTGTATTCAAGCGTTACACATCCAATTGACTTATCAGCCAACTAAAACCACAATACTTTTATAATTCTATGAACAAAACCCAAATATAGGATCCAAAAAGTATTTGAACTAAAAAGATAAGTCTAAGAAAAGCTAGAAATTATAGATTCAATTTTTTATCACAATTTAAGATAGAAATACATGTTTAAGCAATGAAGAGGAAACAACTTTTTAAGAGTTATGATCACCCTAAAATCATCTTTAATCACCAACACCGTAATGCTAATCAGAATCCCCGCTCCCCTTCCCGGGCACTTGGGGTGATTTGTTTATTTTTTATTTTTGGAACCAACTTGGGGGTGAATTGAAACCTTATAAAGATATCTAGATGAGCGGTGTGGTTATAATAAATTGAAGGGAGTTTTTTTTCTCTTAATGTGAGTGAATTTTACAGTAGTGGGCCATGGGCAGCCCACTTGAGGTCAGAACTCAGAACAACAGTGAGCTCAATGAGCTTTCATTTCTCTACTTTGAAAGAATTCTAACACCAAACAGGCTACTGGTGTGTGTGTGTGTAGATTTTTGTCTCGTGTAATGAGAGATTTGAAAGGTGCTTAGAGATTTGGTTATACCATAGTGCTTTCACACCTTAAGCAAGAAAAATGTAACAAGTGTATTTAATTTGCACAACATTATCCTCGTGGATGGGAGGTTAATTGGCTTGCACATCAACTTCAAATTCAAACATAATAAAGGGGAAAAAATCATCATAGCACCCCCCACAATCAACTTACATGTCGTGGGTGCATGAATGTTTACAATTCTGGTCCATTTACCTAGTAAATTTTGTCAACGAAAAAGACAAGCTCGTGCCACGTGTATACATACATGCTTGTCAAAGAAAAACTCCCAAAGACCCTCGACCAAGATGAATAAATGTTGTTGATTCAATACACACACGCTTGTCTTTTTTTGTTTTTGAGGTGGTCAAGAGGGATTGATGAGGAGAACTGCACACGTTTAGGGCAAATGAAGATCGAATGAATAGCCTCCTTTGGCTTGCTTGCTTGGACCATATGTGTTTGATGTAGAAAGACGAAGAAAAGGCAGAGATTAAGACAAGATGTGTGCTTTTGTGTTTTGGGTGATGGGTGTGTTTGTACATTTCATCATTCTACGTATTTTTAGTGCCGTGTTGGAACAAAATTCCCTTCAATGGCATTGTTCTCTTTATGATTGCAAATTACATGTATAAATAATATTTATGCATAGTTCTCCACCTAGCTAGATCCATGTCATCCATTTATTATCATATTCGAATATCCCCCTCCTGATTCCATTTGAATTTTAATCGGAAATATATATATATATATATATATATATGCAGTAATTAAGCATAACTTATAGGTGGCTTAGAGCTTGCTTTTATTTTACTTTTTAATTAAATCAGCATTTTAAAATATAAAATTCCTTTCTCTAACATGACACGAGTTAGAAATTAAGAGGTTATGATATAGACATGATCTTGCCATTTATACAGTCTACGCAAAAGGTCAAGCCAGGCCACTTTCCCTGCATGGGTAGAGAAGGAAAGAAAATAATTTTCAGACCACAACTGCCTCTACATATCCTCTAACGTGACTTATCTTGTCTAATTTGAACCACCTTGGGACTTTCTCGTCCATTCTGAAAGCTTCATGAGACGTTGCATTAATTGTTAGGAATTGTGCTTGAATCTAGCTAGTCCCCCTCTTGTCCTCCATTGGTGGGTTTGTCGCTTATCTTATCCTCTCATCACTACTAGCCTCGGTCGAGCCCAGTTATAGATATCTCATGGCTTGCATGTCTCTGGTTTGCGTGCGTGGTTAGGTTTCCATCTATTTTATGAATTCACGCAAAGCTATTTTGACAATATTTACATTCCAAGCACTGGAAATTATAGAAGAAAAGGGAAAATCTGACAATAAAAAAAATGTATTGGTCTCATGATATTTAGCCTTGCACTTCTGGAAAAAAGATTAATTTCCCATCAGCACCATGGCAATTTGACATGAAACTTCGTTTGCATGGAAACCCTATCTTTTAATTTTCTTAATTATATTGTAATTAAACACGCTTAAGCAGCCATAGTCAATGCAAGCAAAACTTAGCCATAGTCAACATAAGCAAAACTTAGCTTGCAATTCTATATGTGTGTGCGCGTGTGCGTGTGTGTATGAAAAGAAAGCTGTTTCACCGAATTTTTGCCCTGTCTACCACAGGCAGAAATTATTAGGAATGCTAGTCTCACCATATTAGACAGGACGCACGGACCAACAAAAATATATCACAGTTGACCTCAAAAATACATAATTAAATTAAATTAGGGATATATATATATATATATATATATATCACAGTTGAGCTTTTACCCACAAAATTAACTTAAATTTAAATTTGGTTTATTTTCAAAAATTGCATCTCGAGACATATCATCCGGCATATAATTCACTCTATATGTATAAAAAAAAATTATATATCAGGTATACTGTATATTTTATATAAAATATTGTTTGGTATCTCATAATATAAGAAATGAAAATTAAAAAGACATATTTTTATATACTTTATGTTTTGATATGATAGAAATTCACTATAAAATTATTGTAAATACTAATTTATTTTGTTTTTGTCTATATATCTTCAATCAAACATTTTTATATCCACAGTATCTTTATATGTCTCAAGACAATAACTTTATGTTACTTGATGATATCTCAAAAATCTAAGTAGTTTAAGAATAAGGTTTATGTGTTGAATAATTAGTTGATTTTTTAATTTTAACAATTTAATTTATTATTTCTAGTCAGGGTAGTTGGTGTTCAATGCTTGGTAAACCAAGGTGGCTAGTGGCAAGTACATACAAAAGGTCCTCCTTCAATGGATTTAACGACTTTTACATGCTTAAATGATATTTTAGAGAAAAATACTCTAAAAATACATATGCAATGAAAAATAGAGATTGTGAACTTAGAACTCGAAGAATTAAAAAAGAATTTATAGTTCATAAGTCTTATTGTTTTATAGAAATGAAGGACTGGAGAGTCATTTTGAAAAAACATTTTGCCTTGATAATATTAATGAGAGATAAATATATGTTATATAATCATTAATAAGATGTTCTTATATTAATCATTAATAAAATGTACGTATGATAAGCTTTTGAGAAATCTTTTATGTGCATTGAGGTGCAGAGAAAGTAAGATTCAGAATATATTGCATCATTAAGCATGAGGCTTGGCTATTTCTCTAGGCTAAACCAATGAAAATTGAACTCTTCTTCTAAGTTAAGTTCATGGCTAATTAGGTCTAGACATGTTGTCTATGATCATGGGTTTTTGAGTTTGTTTTTAAATTTTAAATTTGAATTTATTACTTTTTATAGAGTAAGATTTAAAATGTATTAATTTCATAATAATGAATAATCATGAGACCGGGCTTTTTTTCTAAGTTGAGCTCATGACGAATGAATTCTTCTCTTAAATTGATCCCATAAACAATCAGATCCATGCATGTTATGAGACCATGGATTTTTTTATCTTTCAATGGTTTTTTTAAAATTTGAATTTATTACTTCTCTATGAATTTATTGAATCTTATTAGCCGAGGGAAAATGGCATTCCTCGCTCACACCCCTTACTACAGCAAACCAAATGCAATTTAGCCAAAGCAAGAGCTTAGGTCAAAAGTTTCACGTGTCATTAAATTTAGGTCTGCAAATGAGAAAGAAAAAAACTACCCTAGTAGCTAGTGAAGTCATTATTTTAATAAGAAATTAACAGAGGGCGGTGGGATTTAATTTATCATGTGTTATGTGTCGATAACTATAGCAAGTGATTACCTTCATTGACAAAGACAGGTAGCTAAAATGTGTCATCAAACCCCTACCCTTTTCAACAAATATTTGTTAAATTATTTATGCAAACGCAATTCAGTTGTTACTGGAGGAACGCATTCCTTTCGACATGGGATTATTGCCATTTAATTATTTGGCTCAAGAAGCAGAATTATTGGTCGATGTCGGCAACTGGAGTTTACTAATGCTAAGTGGTGATTATAGCAGCCGCTTAATCACATAATTCCTGACATGTGGACATGCTATTTAGGTTAATAAAAAAAATGGATGCATGTTTACATTATTATGTATACGGATATTTAAGGTTTTATCTTGTTCATAAACAATGGTATTCTGGCCATGATTCATTGAATATCTTGTTAAGTGCGTTTTCTTTGTGTGGAGTAGAAGAAAACATTACCAAATTGTTTAACAATAGTTCATCTTTCATGTTTTTTTATTAATAAACCATTCTAGACCATATTTTTTCAATTTTTTGAAACCATTCAAGCCAAGCTAACAGGAATTTGAACAAGCCAAGCTACTCAACAACCAGAACCAAAGTTATGGGGACACAATGAAATATAAACACATGAAAAAGTATGACACAAGGGCTGTGGGGTTCAAACTCAGAATATTGATTGATTTGGATATAAATAGCATTATATTCATGACCCATTTTCCTCCTTTTCTGCCCCAAAAAAACTCCTTCCCACCACAAGCATTAATCCACACCAATCTACGACTCTTTCTGCATTGCCTAGCCTTGCCCTAGCTCTGTTTAATTTGTTCGACTACGTTAATTTTATCTAAACATTTGTGTATCTGTTCAGTCTACAAAGTCTGTTGAATGACATTTTTCGTTTGCGTTCATCATAAATATGTGTATATTTCAATAGTTAAGGCTGCAAAATATTAGATTATCTCATCTTCTAAAGCTATGAGATTAATAAACTACATAGAAAATTATTGATAAGAAAACGTGAAGCAGCAGCCATAACATCAACCTTGCTTGCCCCCTTGCAAGTTAAGGAGCCAGCTACCATGACAAGCAATATATGTGTCTCAAAAGACCTCGACATTACGTATTTTAAACTTGAATACTAAGTAATGATAGCGGTGACAACTCTGTCCAGTGAAATACAATCCTCCGCCATCAGCACAGGACAAACTCAATCCTGTGCCAAAAAGAGAAGAAAAGAAAAAGGAAGTGTACATGGAAGGAGAATTATCCCTATCATTCTATCAAGTCGATCTGGTCTCTACACAATGAGTTTTATGGTTTGGGATATACCAAGCATCCATTATATTAAATACTCTTTTATAGCCAGCTGGATAAGTTTGAACTTTGTGAAAGAGACATGCTGATTAAAAAAAATTATTTTAATATGATGGAGATTATTTTTTAAAATATTTTTTAAAATTAATTTTAGATATTAACACTTTAAAACAATCAAAACACATAAAAATTAATTTAAAACTAAAAAAATTTAAACTTTTTAAAAAATACAGCTAGACTATAATATTAAACATCTTCTTCGTAAAAAAAAAATCTTGATTATTGTCTTAATTAAAAACTCATTAATATTAAAAAATTTAAAAAAATATATACCATTTTAATCTTTTAATTTTTTAATTTTTTAAACTTCTAACTCAAGCCGAGTCTCTGGTCCGCTTTTTGAATGGGTTTTAAATCTATAAAAAGCCTAATATTGATTTGGGTTGCAAAATTCTACCTTCGAGGTTATTAAATATTTTTTATTTATTAAAGAGAAAGAAAGATGCTAATAAGATAATTATTTCCAAGAAAGTTGGGATGCCTAATTGACCACACGTGTTGCTACTTGCGACACCCTTCGTTCATAGATTTATATTATCTTGCTAATGGAATAATCTAATTGCTTAATACACTCCTGTCAACATAAATAAAGCCAGCAGCTAATAACAGTGTTTAGGAGTTCCAGCACCATACATTAATTACTTACAGTGTTGTTAATCACGAGGTTTGACAATTTGATTTTCTTAATTTAGAAACTAATACAAATTAATTACCCTCCCGTTTTCCCTCAACGGGACTAGCTAGCTAGCTAGCGCATGCCCACCTCGGCTCGCGTAGCGAGGGCGGTGAATTTCATAAATAATTTTATTGTAAAAGCTTGCACGGTGCCTATGCGTGGTGTCTTGGCTAGCTAGGTGGGTGAATTTTGTACTTTTTACCTCGCGGCTCGAGTTAGGCTGCCCCCTACCAGGATTTATTAATGGTGATGGCAGACAATTCCTTGAAGAGCTAACAAGGAATAGTTGATAACAGCTAATAATTCAACTATCATGGCTATGCTGATCGAATTAACACAAAAATAGTTGTTAATGATGGTGAATATTGTTGATTTATTAAACCTTCTTTGCATGAAATGATCATCCTATTTCAAGAGTCTTTAAAATATTTTATATTTAAAAAAATATATTAATAATATTTGTTTATTTAAAAAAAGTTTTGATATTAATACATCAAAATAATTTAAAAATATCAAAAATATATTAATTTAAAAAAAATTAATTTTTTTCTAAAACATTTTAAAAACATAGTTTTAAACAGGCACTTGCAACACTTTTGCGTTCTTAAAAAGAGGTTAACCAAAGAAAATTTACATGTTAGGTTCCTAAACATCCCGTGCTCTCTTCCCACATGCAACTGGATTTTATTCTTACCTATCTATTAAGATAGCTCTCCATGATACTATTCAAATGTTTTATATAATATACTAACATTAATTAATAAATATTTTTATAAATATCCTAGATATTTATGTTAAATATTAAAATATTTATCTTTAAAAAGATTATATAAATAAATCTTCATCTCGTTAGAGTTTATCTTCCTAGACAACACAAAACAAGTTTTAAAAAACATTTAAATCTATAGAATACAATTTATTCATCCTTTCACCTTTAAATATCATACTGATTTAAACATCGAGGTATTTTTATAGGTATTCTCAAGCTTATCAAATCCTCTTAATCAAGTTATATATCCCCATACAAAGCGTCCCAAATGTTTCTCCCAAGGACTTTTTTCTAGCCTCATAAGCTCTTAACTTCATGTACAAGTTACTGAAATTCCAATTATGCTTTGGTTTCTAGAACTAATTTATAAAAACGAAGCAAGCTTCTACTTGGGGATAATATATGTTGTGTGCTGGATTGTTTAATGGTATTTGAACGGATGCAATAAAATACTTGGCGACAGTAACCGACAATCCTCGGCAACTTGCTTGAAAGTTCACGAAACAAGGTTTCGGATTGAGAATGTGGAAAGCGTTGGGACACCAAATGATCATAGAAAGACATTCTACAGTTAAGTGGACAGTCCCTACGCACAGTTCCCCCATGAAGTGACTGCATGCCCTCCCCTGAGTCAGAAACTCGAGCTTCAACTGCCATCATGGTTAGTGACAACGTACGAGTCAAGACTCGGCACCAACTCATGACTCCTGTATATTCTCCCATCTTTTGTTAAAAAAAACAAACTTGAAATGGTTGGTGTGGTGTTTCCATGTTTCTTTGTGTGAATCCAAAGAAGCATCTGTTCCTTCCATCATTGCCCATCATTATTTTATTCCTAGTTACAAACCCATGATCCTAGCTAGGGTTTCCACTTCCGTTCTACAAAGTATCCTTGAAATATAAGTCTTATCAATCAAACATCTTATACATTTAGTTCGGTGAATTGACTTGATAAATACATAATCACGTATCTAACTCGAATTAAATTTTAATTTTAATTAGTTCTGATATTGACTCGATTAAAAACTTTAATGACCTAGCGAGTAGATCTACGATTTAATTTAACCCAGTTAAATTTAATCCAAAATATCTCAAAAAAGTCTAGAATCGAGAATACCAGTTTGTGTATCGATTGATATTTGTCACATTAATGAGCACAGACGCTCCTTTCTTCCCTTCACACTTGAGAAATTTCAACCCCAACAGAGACGTGCATATCATTACTCGCCTGGACTCTCAGAAATTTCAACGAGAATATCATCCATTCATCCATCCATCCTCTGGGACAAAATTGATTGCAAAAAACAAAAATCGAATTTCATATTTCCATGGTCTGCAAGAATGGGAGACACATTACTTGAGTATAGGGTAGTTTTTTTAAAAAAAATTACTTTTTATATTAAAAATTATCAAATTGATATTTTTTTAGTGTTTTTTAATGGTTTTAATGTGTTAGTCATTAAAAAAATCCAAATAAATATCTTTAATATATTTTCAGTTAAAAAACTGTACATAGCAATACAAATCACGCACCAGGTCAATAAACAAATTAAGGTGAGCTGATGAAAACACAAAACAACAAAAACTAGTAGCTCATTGAGAAAATGAACAAGATCCATGGAAGACTCAGCAATGAACTTACCGGGAGTTTCCTCGACCATTCACTAAGGCAGCAAGCTTTTCTCGTGTCCCAGTAAAAATAAAGGCGTTCCATAGCCAAGAAATATCACACATGGAGGGGCCACGATACATACATGGGGGTCCATATTTGTGGAATTTTCTTCGTCTTTATGACCTGGTCTCACCCTTCCCCCCACCAAGCCACCCACCAAAAAAACAAAAGTATTTATGCAAATAAATATCCCATTTTGTTTTCCTAAAAATGTAAAGCAGAGGTGCCAGCTGATCACTCAAAATTAACTACAAATTAATTATTAAATTAATTAACTAGTAAGGATTATCAGTGTTCCTGTCCTCTGGCCTCTCTACATCATTCCTTGTGCCACCCCGTCACCCTCACGCCTAACACCCCACCTGTGTCTTCTTTTTTTGAGGTTTACTTTTCCTCACACCAATGAGGATTGCCGCCATTATTGTCATTATTCTTTACTTCCTCGATCAAAAGTGATTATTTTACATTTCTTTGTCATTTATATTCCGAGAGGATGCTTGCCATTAAAACACCTTCATTAATTATTTATTTTTTGCAATTTTTTTATGAATTCCTTATTGAAGGTTCAAAGGTTAAAGTTACATCATTGAATTTTACTGGCACTTTGTGTCCTTTTTGACGTCTTGCCGTGTCAACATGAGGATGGCTAGAAATTGATTTGTGAATTGGCAAAATTAAATTGTTTTAACGTCCGGATTTAAAAAAGCATAGAACCACAGGAAAAAAACATATAAAAAAGAAAAATTATCCTTTATTATCAGCGAGATATTTGATTGTACTTGGTCTCAAAATTAAATTATACTATCTTTCCAATAATACTCTTACTCGTGATTTCTAATTATAAGGACCCGGCCATGTCCAGAGGAGGAGGAGGAGGAGGGGAAACAGGATAGGAAGTGGAAAAGAAAGAAAGAAGAAGAGGGTGGGGGGTAAAAATTCATAGTTCTAGTTATACAATACTAGGTTTAATTTGAAGTTTTTTTTGCTTTATGGATTCTCAATATTCTATAGATTTTATTTATTGATATGAAATTAGATGCTATTTTTATTTTCAACTGAAATAAAAATGGTAATTAAAATCAAAGACAAATCATTATTAAAACCTAGGATTTCACGTTCATGAATTTTAAAATAAATATTTTTAATTTTTTTTCAATAATTGTTTAGAGCACAGTTAAACTTGTATTTTAAAAACTTAAAAAAAATATTATTATTTTTATTAAAAATTAATATATTTTGTACATTTTAAATTATTTTGATGTGTTGATATTAAAAATAATTTTTAAAAAATAAAAATGTATTATTAACATGAATTCAGCATGAAAAATTATTTAAAAAACAATCATTACTATACTGTTAAAGACACTCTCAATTAATAAAAAATCAAAAGTCAATTTTACTTATAAATAAATTTTAAAATTATCCTTCAATCAGTAAAATAAAATAAAATTAAAATAAAGATATAAAATTGATTTAGCCTCCATGTTTTAAAAATTCAGACATTTGATCGCCTATAATTAATTATTAACTATTAATAGCAACACCAAGATGTCTCCATTAGTGAAAATAATGATGTTTATGAAGAAGATAATCATTCATTAAAGTTAATTCGCCCAGAGTTTTATAAATGACGTCGCTCGTCCCGTATAATGACATCACCCCGGAACGCTCTTATCTTCACTTAACAACGGTTACGGAACCTGCGTGACAGGACGTAACCAAAACCGTCCAGATCATACCCACGTGGCCCCCTTTTGGACTATATGTAAACGTGGCAAGAAACTACCCATGCACTTAGCTTCATTGCAAAAGTTTGAAATGACCACATTTAAAAAAAAAAAAAGAAGAAGAAGCAGACGCCATTAACCAAGGTTTTTGATTTTTTGTTCACCCTGCTTTTCAAAATCCTTTTCAAGGTGTTTTCACTCAAACGTATGAAAATTATTATTTTTTAAATGTGTTTAATAGTCTTCATATGTTAACATCCAAAAAACAAAAACTGGTTTTTAATTTAATTAATCGAGTTAATGTAATACTTTTTGGATTGTGTCAATTCTTGATTTGTTTTTTTTTAATTTAGTTTAAAATTTTTGAATTTTTTATTTAAAATAAAATTTATTTTAATATATTAATGTTAAAAATAATTTTTTAAAAATAAAAAATATTTTAATATATTTAAGAAAAAACATTTTGAATTATTACTATTACTATAATCCCAAATAATTTTTTACTAGGTCGAGGGGGGTGAGTTGATCAAGTTTAAGAAAATTTCCATGAAATATAAAAATATTATTTTTCATAAAAAGTAAATTAATTTTCTGAAAATTTGTTGATCATTGTATTTATATGAGTAGATTCCACGTGGGTAATGATTTAATGGCTATATACATTCAGACGGGAATGTTGAATCAGACTTCTGTGTGTGTAGATGGTGAGAATGTAGAATTTCTAGTTTGACGCTAGGATTGTTTGAAAAATTCCTAAGAAGAAATAGGAGGTTCTGGATTAAATAAAAATAATTAAAAAAAACCCTTCAAAGTGGCCGAGGCCATCCCTATCCCCCCATTAGATTTGTCTCTGTTTTCTATAAAAAAAAACTAATTCAGGATTGAATTATTTAATATTAAAAAATTAATCAGATGTGTGAATTTAAATTATCTTTTGTTTATTTAATATTAAATAATAAAAATTTACAAAAAAAATTAAAATGCTACTGTTAAATTATAGTAAAAGGAGGTTTGAAAGTGTAATTATGGTTAATTTTTTTAAAAAAATTATTTAAAAATATATCAAAATAATATTTTTTTATTTATTCAAATTATTTTTAATATTATCTCATCAAAATAATTTTTAAAAACTAAAAAAATATTATTTTTAAGTAAAAGCATTCAAAGCCTAACATTGGATGGTGCTTAAGCTCATGTTTTTTATTAATGTTTGAAAAGTGGTTTTGTTTTATAAAGTGCTAGTATAATATAATGAAAAATAAATTAATTTTTTTTTAAAGTTTAGTTATGTCATATTATCATTGAAAATAACTTATTAATATTTTAATATTTTTAAAGTTTATTAAAAGAATAGGAACCAAATATAACAAAGAAAAATTAAAAAATAATAAAATTAAAAAAATCTAACTTCATAAATGATTTTAAATTAAAAAATAATAATTAAAAGAACAGAAGCTACATTTGACAAATTAAAAATTTTAAAAATAATAAAATTAAGAGAAAATATGATTTTATAAATTATTAATAAAAAAATATCAATAAAAAAAATCTAATTTATAAAAAACCTCTAATAAAAAAAGGATAGTAGAAAACAAATAACAATAAAGATCAAAACTGATATACAAATTAAATTAAAAAAATAAAATTAAAAATTAAAAAATTATTTAAAACAAAATAAATATAATCAAAATAATCAAAAGATCAAAAATTAAATTTAATATAATTAATAAATAATAAGATATTTTTTAAAAAAATAAAAATACAAATTAAATTTTTTTAACTAAAAAATATTTTTTATTAATAAACTTTTTAACCAACAAAAAAAATATAAAAATTATTTTTCATAAAACATCCCTAACTAAGAAAAAGAAAAGAAATATTAATAATTAAGGGCAGGTCTCGATTTTAAAAGGGTAGGGAAGGAGAGGGAGACATGGGTTTTGGTCTGCGGGTTAGGGGTCAGGAAAGGAGGGATTAAGGGGTTGTCCAAATTGCTAGATGAGAGGAGGCAGAGTTAGCGTGGGCCCACTACTTAGATTAGTGTAAACTGAACTGAAGACATTTTGTCGGTCCCATTTAGGGTTGGTTCTTAAATCTCGTTTTCTTTTCTTTTTTCCTTTTTTTAATGGGAGGGCTTTTTTCTTTTTCTGGATTCTCTCTCTCATTCAAGTCTCGCTTGCGAGTCAAGCAGACTTTCTTTCATTCCATTCCACCGCCGACCCCAACTGAGCACAAGATTGAAACCAGGAGGTGGTAAATTGTGATGAAACGGAAGACCTCGGCTAGGGTGTAAGGGGCCTGTTGAATTAATTCGATACTAGCTACTAGCTAGTTGCAAAAGTAGGCACATAAATGTCTCCTCATTTTATTAGACTAGTTAATTAAGGCCACACGTCAAGGGTTAGGTGGACAGACACGGGGAGAAGAGGCAAGGATACTTTTGTTTTGCGTCGAAGTATTGTTTTATACGTAAGAGATTTTGTATGGAATAGTTTCTACAATATTTGATAAGGATATGGAAAACATTATTGGGTAAAATAAAAATAATAATAATAAGGTGGTGATGGTGGTGAGTTGGTGGTTGTGGTGGTTATAGTGGTATGGTGAAGATAAGAGGGTGATCCTATAATGACATGGCTATATATCAATTTAACAATGATGAAGGTTGAATAGTGTTAACAATAAAAGTGGTAGACGAGATAATAATAATTGTGCTATATAAATTTGTTATTTTTTTTAATATTACAAGTTAGATTCTTATCATATGATGTTTTTTTTTTAAATTTTATAATTCAATGAATAAATTAAATTTATTAACTGTCTGAAACTTTAAGTGGGGGACGTCTTATGCAAAACAAAAATAAATAAAAAACCAGAATTGTTTTCTTATATTTAATGCAAAACAAATATATTGACGGGCCAAATTTCTCTATAAAAGCTATTCGCTAGCTAGTCTAGTCGGTAAAATTACTTGGCATCGCATGATATGAGATAGAATTTTATGAGAGATACAGGAACGAGGAGATTAGGGGAGGTGGAGAATTATCCAAATTCCCACTATGTAATTCAAAGCCTAAAAGGTGGCAAGAAAGACGTGAATAATTAGCAGTATTAAATTTGAATTGAATAATTATTAATTATTGGATTGATATATTCTATCTCGATATCATCTTTTTCCTTGGCTAATACTTTATAATTGTCAGTAATCTGGATACAACTATGCGATCCTGTGGGTTCTAAACAAACATCTTTCATGCGAGTGGATGTAAAATGCTCTTTATCAATGGACATGGCGCCGTCCCTTTCTGACCATGCGGGCATAAATGATCCGGATTAAAGAATATCATATTGAGGTTGCAACTTGAAAGATAATGATTTGTTCTAACATAGTATTTGGCGTTTTTTTTTTTTTTGTATATATTGTTGATGTGATTATTTTTTAAAAAATAAATCTAAATAATAATTATTGTTTATTTTTTAAAAAAATATTATTGGTTTAATGTGCGGTTCCGGATCACTTGTCACCTTATTGTTTACATTTGAGGAATTCTTAAAGCATTAATGTTAGGGTGGTGCCATATCAATCATCATGGACCGAGTCATGCCATTTTTCCACTTAAAAAAAAAATATGAAAATTAGCTTGATGATAACTTTATCATAAGATAAATAATAAATAAACATGCATATTATCAGACAAAAATACATGTGTGTTTTTTTGGGGCTGGTCCAAGAACAAAACATCAAGGGAACAGTAATTGATTAGTTGCCCCTGTTTCTCTCTTTGAAGCCGGTCCACAGTCAATGCCTTGGACACCCACGATCAATTTACATGATCATATCAATCTTTGTATTTGGACAAAGCTTTTTAACTCAGTGCAGTGACAGGCCACTTGGCAAGTTTGTAAACTGCGAAATAATTGGTGTTTGTGGAATTATACACGCGCGCGCGCGCAGTTGGAGCTTGTTTTTTACGCGGGGATACAAAGTCTGCGGTGAAAAATCATATTATAGATTTAACAGTTTTATTGATAGATATTTTTATTATTATTGTGTTTATAATTATTTTACTGATAAAATTATAATTAAAAATTATCCATTGAAAAAAACTTGTAAATAATTTCTAATTTATTTATAAATTTATTATTGATAAATTTACTAATCATTTTATAGACATATCATACATGTTACAACGATAAATTACTATCTTTAATTTACTAATTTTTTTATTTAAGAAAATCTTATCCCCATAAAATGTATTTTATGGGTTTAATTAAGTAAATAAAACCTCAATTATTCTTAATTTTTACAAAAAAATATATATCCTAATCTAAACTCAAAATTTACTATACTAATCTCAAATTCTTTATCATCATTTTATATTTTTTCAAGCTAATGGTTCTCTCAGTGCTATTTAGTATATCACCAGCAAGATAACAGTAGATAATTCTGTGTACGAGTTGCATTCGCATTTGAAGATTTCAATGTTTGATGCAACTTGAACTTTCCAGGAGTATAAATTATGTTCGTATTCTTTAATTTCACAGTTAACCTTGAATCAAAGGTTGAATCTAGAATCTAGCCCGCCTGTAAAGCAAATTATACAGTTGCGTTAGGATACCGTTGGTTGTATCTTTGCCGTCTTCCATCTTGTATCTTCGGATTGCCCCTCATGTACGGCTGGCTGGCTTGATCTTGACATGCATAAGCATGCTATAATGTCTACGAGTCTCGGTCCCATACGCCGTAATTAATGTTTTTTATTTTCTTAATTCAATAGTATTTTCGAACCATTTTTTGTCCACGAAATATTTACCCTTGTTATCTTTCTTTCTCGTTCTTGGAAGTCAAGTTCAAAAGTTGAATGATAGGTTTCTACAATCTCCTGGTTGGTAAAGATTTGACTTAGGTTGTGTTTGTGTGAGATTAAGGGATTTGCAAGTTCCAAGCTAGATTGATGGTTGGTTTGAATAATTAATTTATAGGGTTTATCGGCTCCACTTCTACGTATGATTTGTTGAATACATGTAGAGCAAGACTACGTGGTATTTGCAACTATATTTTAAATGTTATTTATGAAATTTTAATTTTTGTGTTTAAAATTAATATTTTTATATTAATAGATTGTTCAAATATGCTATATTAAAAATATTTTTAAAAAAAAAATATTTTTTTAATAAATATTAAAATATAATAAATATAAAAGGGAAGTGGATTGGAAGTTTAGTTTTGAAAAGTATTTTAAAATGATAAAAGCACAACTCAACTCAACTCTGAAATGATCACATCCTGTAATTAATAATTAATAATTAATCAATCATATCTTGCCGTATTAGATTTGTTGAGAGATGCGAAGACACATTCTCTAACAAACATGGTTGCGGGAAGCTCGACATAAGCAACATTTTTCTAACAAGCGTCATAAGGGTTTGCTTGCTTAGGGGAGAAATAGAGAGGAGAGATTGATTCTTTTTCTTTAAAAATGGAAGAAAAATCTTTTAAATTTCCTATAAAAATAAGGGTGTAAAAATCTTTTCACTTGGAGAACGGGGTAAAACTAAATTTCTCCAACTATTTTAACATTAAAAAATGAAAAAAAGTAATAATATGATTTGGCCTATTAATTGCACCTTCATTAACGTGTTTTAATTTTCATCATTTTAATGATTCTGTACAAGTTTAAATTGAAGAAAAACAAGGGAGTTAATTTGGTTTAATTTGATGCAAACTCAGTTAAAAATTTATTGATTTTAAAAAGATATTAAATAATATTAATTTTATTCTAAAAGAAATAGTTAACATTCCCAATCTATTACCCTTGCCTTGATCTTGATTAAGTTTTAAAACCATGTTTTTTGTATTTTAATATTTGTTTCCCTTTTGTTGACAAGAAGGCAAGATTTCAAAATGTTTTTATTTCATCATCCTATTCTATCTTTTTCTGGTCTCAAGGCTGTAAAAATTAAAAAATAAAACGAAACTTTGCATTAATTCATTGTATAATTTTGAAACTTGTTATAGTTTAATAGACCAATTTATAATTAGACTGATTTATCTGATTAAATTAAAAAAAATAAAAAAATAAAACTTGAAGGTAACCAAGTGACCAGGTTAAAAACTTGGTTATAATTCATTAATTTTTATTTTTTATTTAAATAATATTATTTTAATTATTTTAAAAAATTATCCACACAATTTGATTATTCAATCAAAACTTAGAGCTCAATTCTTAAATCCAATCGAATCTAAAAACTATGATTCATATAATCTTTTTCCTCTCCATCCAACTGCATGTCAGAACTTCAAAAACATTCCGTCTAAAATTAAAACATGTGTTTTAAAATTCCAAAATGCCCTTACTGCTGAATTAAGCATCTACTTTTCAAATTATATATCGAGATCGGTTTCTTGATCGTAAAACATCAGACACGATGTACACGTATATAATTTTATAGGCGCGCGATTATATATATATATATATACACACACACACCTGTGAATATTCAATTAACTTGTGTGTATCTTAATCATACCAATATATTAGTCAATATGATAATTAATAATTTAACATATTGACTGGAATATATATTTATAAATTAATGGTTGGTGTGCATAATAATTTTAATAATAAGATGGTAAAAGAAAAGAATTGAATTCAATAATTATTTCTTTATATCCGTGCTACCAGAAAAATGACATGGGCGATCATGTATGGTCTCTGTTCATAATGAGTGGAGTCCATATCTAAACCAATAAAAAAATATTTTTTATATTAATATATTAAAATATTTGAAAAAATATTAATTTCGTATTTTTTAAATAAAAGGTTACATGACAGAAACAAAAACTGGGTGACATTAACGTAACAAAGTTTCTCCTGGGACGAGACAAAGGGCGAGGAATAAAGCACCAATGAGCTTGCAGAACGTGTGCGTGTGTGATAGGGCTAGAGCAACAGCGGTGGCAGAGGACAGGGTAAATAAAATAGAGTGAGAGAATGTTAAAAAGATTTTTCTTTTCGAGATATAAAAACTTTTCAGGACAAAGATTCATCCCTTTGTTGCTTTAGACCACACACAACTGCTAATAGACAATACACGTGGGGCCCACTGACTTCCATCACCTGTCCTCCTCCCCTGCTGCCTGCTTGGACCATCACGTGAACTTGCCCTTCATTTTCTCGGAACCCCTTTTTGTTCTTCTCGTCTCTAATGCAATGGTGTGTTGTCAAAGGAACTCATTTATACCTGACCCGTTTTGTTGGTGTACCTGCCTTTTTTTTTTTTAATTATTAATAAGTTATTTTAATGTATTAAAATTAAAATTTTTAAGAGATATTATTGAAATATATTTTAATTAAAAAAATATTATATATCAAATTATCAAACAATAACTCAATGTTTAATTGACCAAATCAAAACTTTACCTTGTCTAGAATATCTAGCATCTTTTCTTTTGTTTATATTGGATATATGTTAATATAATCGTGATTGTTTTTATATTAAAATATTATTTTTTATATTAATAAATTAAAAAAAAATTAAAAATTAAAAAAATTAAAAAAACATATTTTTATCCAAGTTATATCCTTAATAGAGGCATCGCCTTCAACTAAAAAAAGTTTATTATCCAAAAAAATAAAATAAAAATAATATTTTTTTTGTATTTAAGTTTTGTTTTAGTAAAATAAAATTTTTTAGAACTCATTCGTGAAAAAAAATATAATTTACTACACGAGACCTTTTTGTATGTCAACAGAGACTGTTTTGGCATTGCAAAATTAACTAGAATGATTCTTATTAAAAAAAAAACTAAATATTTCTATCAAATGTGTATTTCTCATAAATGCTTACTTGATAAAGGCTCGTTTAATACAACAAAAAATGTCTTTTATTGTGTAAAAATTGTTTTTTCATTCACTAGGACGAGGCATTTGATATATATATATATAAATGTAAAATATATTTAATTGAGATTTTTTTGGAACAATAGAATTTGTAATCATATACAAACTTGCTATAATGTCACTTTTAAGCATGTATATATAAAGTAAAACAAGAGATTTCAATGTATATTTGAAATTATAGTAGTTTTTGTTTAAAAAATTATTTTTTTAAAAAATTATTTTTTAGTGTGTTTTTATAATTTTGCTGTGGCGATTTAAACAAAAAACACTACACTAATATGTTTTTAATTAAAAATTATTTTTTAAAATATCTTATGTCACATTATCAAAAATATATTTCAATTAATTTTAAATTTAATAAGTTAACATGAAGACATAGAACAATCTAATATTCATTCAATTAGAAAAAAAAGTGATTGTTTAAAACAAATTTACAAAACAAATGCATACTTTTCAAGCTAATATTCATTTTCAAGATATTTTTTCCTTGTCAATCCTAAAAGATATTGTCTTTGAAAATGGAAGAGCCCAGGTGAATTGAACGAGGAAATTACGTCTCCACAAACATCTCATACCTACTAATTTGCACATACTTACTACAAAAAGCAAATTAAATGGTCATTAGTTTCTGCAAAGACAACATGGACCACGCACCATTTGCCACTTAAATTTTTTAAATAAAGTAATGATCAAATGTTTTATATTGGGCTAATTGGCGATGCAAAGCATGTATTATACTATATTATATAAATGCCTATTTGAAATGGGACAAGTCTGGCATGGCGAGCATGACCCATATAAGCATTTAAATTCTGCCTTCATTTCTCCATCATGCAAAATAAAATCTCGAAGCCATTTTTTTTCTTGGTTCCACAGCCTTCCATGCCTCAAGAAACAATTTTTTTGTTAGTGGAAAACAATGTTTTTGTCTTGATCATAGGTTAGTGCTCATCACCAGCTGGAGGTTTTGCCTTTGATCTTTTAGGAAATGGAGCAAGAAATCGAATAAAGCCGAGCTTTATAGCTTTATCTGGGCTCAAAATATGTAAAGATGACTGTAAACATTACCAAAAATAGCTAAAGTAGCCACCTCAATTTCATGAAAACCAACACTGTCGTATAAACTATAAAGTCCTTGTCATCAATAAAGTAGGAGATCGAATCTCTAGCTATGTTTACCACGATAAAATCAGATTTCTCACGAAGAAATAATCGTACGAGATAGTAGGGGTGACCATGGCTGTTCATAATTGCGGTACCCTCCGACCCCTGGCGCACGACAGCACATGGCGAAACAGCTAGAGAAAAAGCAGTAAGATTAAAGAAGACAGTGCAATTAGAAAGAGACATTGCTAACGTGCGCCATTGAAGTTAACTACACACCCCTCCCATTTCACATCCATCCAAACCTGCCTGTTAATAGCACGGCAAAACCGCTTCCCCATAAAATCTGAACAGCTTTTCCATTATAACAAACGCCGTTAGCGGGGAGAACCTATCATCTATTGACACGGCTTAACGTCTAAGTCAACTCCGTTAGCTCCTAGCAAATAAAAAACAACCGCCTCTTTTTTTTTTGTATTAAAATTATTACCATCTCTTATCCGGTAATAAACAAGACAACCTTTCGAATCTCCTCGTGTCCAAGCTTGGAAACAACAGCGTTTTTTTTTTTTTTAATTTTTTTTTAAGATTTTAATCTTTTTTCCCCAAGAAAAATAAAATATGAATTTTGTAAAATTTTAAAATTCTTTCTTGAAAGGAGAAGTTGTGGTGAATATTATAGTAATTTTTATAATTATAGTTTTCAAAAATATTTTAATATGACTTTTAAAAAATAGATTTTAAAACACATGTATTTCATTAAAACTATTGTAAAATGAATTTTTACATGTAATATAAATAAAAAAATAAATTATTTTAGCTTATAATTATGTATGAGATATTTTCTATTTATTTTTCTATTTTAATTTTTTTGTGTATATTTTTAGATTATTTTGATATATTGATATTAAAAATATATTTAAAAAAATTAAAAAAAAATATTATTTTAATAATTTTTCAAGCAAAAAATAATTTAAAAAATAATCATTATTACAATATCAAACACTATTATAATATAAAAAATTATTTAATTAGCCAAATAATTTTTTTATGATCATATAAAAAATAAAAATTATTGTAATACCAAACAATTTTAAAATCCATAAAATGAAGGGTTTTAGATTTATTTTACTTTACTTAGTAAAATAAATTTATATTTTTAGATAATAATTTCTAAATTAAAACTCAAAAAATAACAAAATTATGCAAACATCTCAAAATATTACAAATAAAATAAATAAAAACACTTCAAGTCTAATATTCATCAGCATATCATTTTAGGTTTTAATCTCTAAAAAAAAACCATATAAAATAATTCCTTTAAAAATGAAAGTATTTGCAAATGCATTCCCAAAGCGTTGGCATTCTTTTGATAGAGACAAGTAGTATATACTGAATGTTAAGAAAAATAATATGAAAATACAGGTGACCGGCTAATGCCGGTAGTAAGACTGGTTAACATTTGACTGCAGTTGAAATGATTGCAACTCTGTTTTGACCAGAGATGGTTAAATTCTCTCTTCCTCTACAAACAACACACGAAAAAGAAAACGCACACAGAGAAGATAGAGAGAGAATAATAAAGAGAGAGAGAGAGAGCTAGAATTGCTGAGATAGAGAGAAGTGAAGAGCGAAATTGAAGCTTAAACGAGGAAATTTGATGGAGAAATGAGAGGGTAGTAGTTTTATGGTGTTGGCGTATGTAACCGTGAAGATTAATTGTGTTTTAGAGAGAGAAAGTGGAGAAATGGTTGATTAGAGTTGGATTATTTGTGAAATTAAGTTAATTATTCTGTTTTAAGAAGAGATCTAGAGTAAGAGAAGGAAAGATTGTGATAATTTTATGGCTTCCTCAGAGATTTCAGCAAAAGCTAACAGTGGAAACATTAAAGGAGGAGGAGAGAGCTTCTCTTCTGGTTACAGTGAAGCTATGGGAGGGCAAAAAGGTCATTCCACCCATCCAAGCTCAGCTAGAGGTACAATTCACGCTTCAGTGGATGTTTGAAGTGATTTTTTTGTGGATTTCTCTTTTAGATTTTGAGTTTGTTTTGTGCTGTTGTAGATGCTGAGACTGCGTTGTATAATGAGCTATGGCATGCTTGCGCTGGTCCTCTAGTGACTGTACCTCGCGAAGGAGATCATGTGTTTTATTTCCCTCAAGGACATCTAGAGCAGGTTTGGTTTTGTTTTGTTCTAGCTGTATTTTTTTTTTGCCTTTTTCTTTGAGATTTTTTAGCTATAATTCAGCAATCATTTTTGCGGGTTTAGTTTGTTTTCTGGACTTTTGAAGGTTTTGTTGTTGGATTTTTGGTGTGATTGGGTTGTGAAATGGATGTAGGTGGAGGCATCGACGAATCAGGTAGCAGACCAGCAGATGCCGGTGTACGATCTTCCACCGAAGATCTTGTGTCGTGTTGTTAATGTTCAATTGAAGGTATGCGAAATCTGCTTATTAGTTCGTGTTGGGTTTTTCAGGGTTTTGTGTGTCTGGTGGTTTGCTTATGCGATTAATTTTGTGAATTATCACAGGCTGAACCGGATACTGATGAGGTGTTTGCACAAGTGACTCTACTTCCTTTGCACAACGTATGTATTCACTGTTGATTTGTGATTATGTAGCGTTCGGGATTGGAATAGAAATTCTGATTTTTTTTTCCCATGGATTCTTTAACGTCAGCAAGATGAGAATGCATCGGAGAAGGAGCCTCCTCCACCTCCACCACCACGATTTCATGTTCATTCATTTTGTAAAACCCTGACTGCTTCGGATACCAGTACTCATGGTGGTTTTTCAGTTCTTAGACGACATGCAGATGAATGTCTTCCACCATTGGTGGGTTTTTACAGCTTCTACCTTGGGTTTCCCTGTGGGCCTTCTTGTTGAATTAGGACTTCAGTTGTAAGTGTGGATGTTTAATACTTGCTGAATTACAGGATATGTCAAGGCAGCCTCCGACACAGGAATTAGTTGCCAAGGATTTGCATGGAAGTGAATGGCGATTCAGGCACATTTTTCGGGGTAATCATCTCATACTCAATGACCTTGTTATTTCCTCTAATACACCTGTGGTGGGAACATATTCAAACCTTTCCACCTATTTGTGAATGTATCGAGACCCCTTTTAGTATAATATCTCCATTGTTGCGATGATGATGTCGACTTGCTGCCATAAAGCTTTAATGCATTGAGTTTCAACTTTCAAGGCATGGAATGTTGTAGCATTTAAGCCACCAGTTTCTTGATACACAAAATGATTTTAATGCCAGGTCAACCACGGAGGCACTTGCTTCAGAGTGGATGGAGTGTGTTTGTTAGCTCTAAAAGGCTTGTTGCTGGTGATGCCTTTATATTTCTAAGGTCTGGTTTCCTTGTTATACCTATTAGATTTGATGTTCTAATTTAATTTTGACTAGTCTGAGTGGAATAAAAAGTGTATTTTGCATTTTATAGAGGTGAGAATGGAGAACTTCGAGTTGGTGTTAGACGTGCAATGAGACAGCAGAGTAATGTTCCATCATCGGTCATATCCAGCCACAGCATGCATCTCGGTGTTCTTGCTACCGCATGGCATGCTGTTTCAACAGGGACAATGTTCACTGTTTATTACAAGCCAAGGTGAGTGGTTTATTGCTAACATGTGTAGAGAACAAATGAACTGGTAGAGTAATTTATTTATGAGTTTTTGATATGCAAATTTGTTCATGTTTTGATTTTCCTTGAATCTGATTTTTGTTCATCATGGGATTTGATTGTTGATTAGCATGGCCTGGTTCCTTGAAGTGGAATGGTCTTGTTTTTGTAACTTATTCTGGTAAACAAAAATAACGGGAATACATCTATCATATCTAAATATTAAAATGTACAATCGAGCGATTAATTTCTTGCCTTCGGTTGGTTACCTTAATTATTCTAACTTTCTTGCCACAGGACAAGTCCTGCTGAGTTCATTGTCCCATTTGATCAATACATGGAGTCTGTCAAGAGTAATTATTCCATAGGGATGAGGTTTAAAATGAGATTTGAAGGAGAAGAAGCTCCTGAGCAAAGGTATGACTGCTGCTTGCTTTCAGGTTCTGTGCTGAAAGCTACCTGTTATTTGGAAGTTTGATGTACCCTGGCAATTTCTTGTCTGTGATTTAAGCTTTCTAGGATTATTGGATGTTTGTGTCCATGGAAAACATAACATTTTGGTGGTTCATGATTTTCTGTTGTAGATTTACTGGCACTATTGTCGGAATTGAAGATGCTGATCCCAGTAGGTGGAAGGATTCTAAATGGAGGTGCCTTAAGGTAGTATTTCAGTATTTATGATGGCATGTAGCACTTTCATTTAGAGTGCTAAACAGGGTTTTATGTTCCTACCAGGTGAGATGGGATGAAACTTCTACAATACCTAGACCAGATAGAGTTTCACCATGGAAAATAGAGCCTGCTCTTGCACCTCCTGCACTAAATCCTCTTCCAATGCCCAGGCCAAAAAGGCCCCGAGCAAACATGGTGCCATCATCTCCCGACTCCTCTGTTCTTACCAGAGAAGGTTTGTCCTGTTGTTCATTGATGATGTCTGTAGATAATTTGAGTAGTTAAAATGATATTTAAGTCTCTTGACTATTAATGTGCAGGTTCATCCAAAGTAACTGCAGACCCTTCATCAGCAAGTGGATTTTCAAGAGTCTTGCGAGGTCAAGAGTTCTCGACCTTGAGAGGCAATTTTGCTGAGGGCAACGAGTCTGATGCTGCTGAAAAGTCTGTTATGTGGCCACCCTCAGCAGACAATGAGAAGATTGATGTGTTATCATCTTCAAGAAGATTTGGACCAGAGTGGTGGATATCCTCTGCCAGGCAGGAACCGACCTACACGGATTTGCTATCTGGCTTCGGGGCAAATGCTGATTCATCCCATGGGTTTGGTGCTCCGTTTGTTGACCAAACTGCTGGGGGCGCTAATCCAATGAAGAAACACTTGTCAGATCAAGGGCAGTTCAACTTGCTTGCCAGCCCATGGTCCATAATGTCCCCAGGCCTCTCTCTAAAGTTGTCAGAGTCAAACTCTAGGGTTCCAATACAAGGAAGCAGCGATGTAACATATCAATCAAGGGAAAACATCAGATACAGTGCTTTCAGTGAGTATCCCATGCTTCACGGTCAGAGAGTCGAGCAATCTCATGGAAACTGTATGATGCCTCCCCCGCCATCTCATTTTGATAATCATGCTCATACAAGAGAGCTAATACCAAAACTCAAACCGGTGCAAGAACATGATACCGGAAAATCTTTGGATGGAAACTGCAAGCTATTTGGTATTCCCCTGAAAATTAGTAAACCCGCCACACCAGAGCAAGCAGGATCAACAAACATGGTGTACGAACCGATGGGTCACACCCAACCTGCAAGTCACCAACTCACATCTGAATCAGATCAGAAGTCAGAACACTCCAGGAGTTCAAAGTTGGCCGATGAAAATGAAAACGAGAAACCAATCCAGGTTGGTCACATGCGAATGAGGGACAGTCATGGAAAAGCGCAAAACAGCTCAGCCAGGAGTTGTACAAAGGTTCTTGCCTATTTGCTCACTAAACATCTTTCTTTGGTTCATAAGATGTTTGGTATATGCCTGTTAGAAAAAAATTCATATGCTAATTGCATCTTTTGTTATTCCAGGTTCACAAGCAGGGGATTGCACTTGGTAGATCTGTTGATCTTATGAGGTTCAATAACTATGATGAGTTGATTGCTGAATTGGACCGGTTGTTTGAATTTAATGGTGAATTACTGGCTCCCCAAAAGAATTGGTTGATTGTGTATACTGATGACGAGGATGATATGATGCTTGTTGGAGATGATCCCTGGCAGTAAGGACTCTCTTTAAATTTTGCTTGAAAAATTTATTGTCTGTTGTCTTTTGACTCAAATCTTAGGCATTTGTCTGGGTTTCTTCTTGCTGTGGTCTTGTATAACTGGTGACATTGTGTGTGAAACAGGGAATTTGTCGGCATGGTTAGGAAGATTGTTATTTACACCAGAGAGGAGGTACAGAGGATTAAACCAGGCACTTTAAATTCAAGAGTCAATGAAAATCCATCGGGCGTGGAGGGTGAGGAGGCTAAAGAAGCCAAACATCTGCCACTTCCTTCAGCATCTAGTCCTTTGAATTGTTAGATTTGGCTCCCTCAGGTTCAAGGTAATTTTCTAGTTGTGTAAAGCAAGTTTTTACATTTCTCTCCTTGCATTCCTTAGCAGTAAATCCTGTTCAGATACCATGAGAGCCCTTTCCCTTGCGTTCAACTATTTTTAGAATGTGGATATTAATTATGTGCTGTCGTTCTTATGTCAGGTTTTGGGTTCAGGCAGCAAGAGAATGCAATGGCTATTTCAGTTGGTAAGAATGAGATGGGTGCCAGTTTACTACTATCCAAGATGTCAAGTTTGCTGGTATAAAGAATAGATGCAAGAATGATATAATCCAATTTTGGACCTTTTATGGAGCTAGTATTGTATGGTGTCCAGTTATACATAATTTATATATAGCCGCAATGTCTAGCGAAACCCTTGCTTTTTTTCCGAGCCAAACCATCCTGAACCTTGTACATAACTACCTTACCTTTACCCTACCTCTTAATGTAAGTAAGTTTATACATCATCTAATGGGTTTTTGGGCAAGTCTAGCTCCCTACTCTCCTAATGTTCCATGTTGTTGGGTTCCGTGGTTCTAGCCATCTCAAAGCGTACTAGCAAATCATTTATAGTGCAAGGACTCCCAGAATTGGTTTCTAACATTGATGTCTACCACGAGTTTTTGTTATAATGTAGGCTTGAGAAATTGGTGGAGCCTCGGAGGTCAGGATTTTAGGCATCCAGTGGAAAAAAGGTAAAGGTAAATAAGTGGGTGGTGGGTTGCTTTGACAGTAGAGTGACCCGTTCTGCTTCTCTTGGGGAACCCAGTAAATAAAGGGGTTTCAGTCGCTTGCATGTGGGTTGCGGGCCACGGCACCCGTTGGTGAGGGGTTCACATTGATGGGGGAACAAGGGGGTGCCCACATGTTAAAGATAAGGCAAAAACGAAATGGGGTTTCGTTTGTTGCAGCCAATCGACGATATGGAAGTTTCATCTTATCTGATCCAAGGCATTTGTGCTTGACGTTTTCCATCGGATTGGATCAAAGGAATTGGACGGTTGGGAGCCTGAGTTCGTTACTCATCTTGCATTGAATCACTTTTTGCTTGCTTGCCATTTTAAATTTTGGTTTAAGCAGTAGTGGGGATTTCCTGTTCCAAGGACTGCATCTGCTGCTTACCTGGTTTTGTTTTTGCATGGTTTCATGTAGTATCTTGTTTGGTGGATGGGAAATTCAACTTGGTCTTAAGTAAAATCAAAGTGTTGAACAAATTATCAGATAAAAATTTGAGTAAATTCTTATCTGGACATGGTTTGTGATAGGCCATGCTTACCGTGAGTATGGTTCATCTTCATCAGCTAGCCAAGCTAACCATGACACTTGTTTTTAATAAACATATTAAAAATACCTTGTGATATAATTGTTTTTTTTATTTTATTAATTCCCCCACAAGGTAAGAGATCTTACTTGGAAAGTGAAGGCTCTTTTACCAATATTTTCCACGGTAAAATCTATAGAAAGGACTTGCGTGGCCTGTGTAAAAACAAATTAGAAAACAGGGTAATTAGCTTTACAGTGCTAAAGACATGAAGAGTAAGTGTGAAACTGTTTCAAAAGGATAAGTGGAAAGCTCTCTAAGTAAACCTGGATTCTCAGAGTTGGATGGTCCTTGCTGCGAGATGAAGACCAGAAAATCTTGAGTTGAACTCAGCAAGTAAACGACGAGAAGCCGAGTATGGTAAATTGAACAAGCATGGCAAGTCTATATGTGCAGAAGTTCGAAAAATCTTCGTAGGTTGTGGGTTTGATTTTTTTTTAATATAAAATAACATTCAAGCGTTGTTAATGCATGTTTTAAAAGAAAAAAAAATAAGAAAAAAAATTAATTGACATGATATGATATGAAGTTAAACAATAAATAAAAATATAGTTTAATTTAAAATTTTTAAAAAAATCAAGATATATTTTTAATAATATTAAATGATAATATATTAAATTGATTTGAATTAATCTTACAAATTAATTATTTAGATTATAAAACCTTTATAACCAAATATAAAACAAATAAAATTTTTATTAAATTAATTTACAATTATTAAAGGATAGAATTAAAACCAAATTTAATTAAAAAATAAATTGAGTTAATGTAGATTAACCTACTAAATATTAATTGGAATAACTTAATAAAAATAAAAATAAAACAAATTATAAAACTCAATTTATAATTAAAAAAAGACACATAAAATTACCTAAGTCAATCAATTAAACTCGTGAATCGAATCATAAACTCGTAGAATATGAACTAAAACAAATTATGAAGTCTAATTCATAATTAATTCAATATCAAATAATAAAATTAAAAAAAATCAACTAAAAAAAAACACTTAAGTTAATCTGCTTAACCATAACTAGAGTCATAAGACTATGATAACCGCATAAAAAATAAATGAAAAACAATTATAAAACTTAATTTTTAATTAATTCAATATTAAAGGATTAATTGAAGAAAAAAAATAAAGAACATAAAAAATAACTTGAGTCAACTTAGGTTAATCTACTAAACTTGGATTAAAAAACCGAGATAACTATATGAAAAACAAATAAAAAATATTATAAAGTTTAATTTTCAATCTATTTAATATTAAAAGATAAAATTAAGATAGAAATACTCAAAGAGATTAAAAAAAATCAAGTCAACCTAACTCGCAAAACTTACAAGTTAGATCATAAAATTATGGCAATCTCATAGAAAAAAATAAAAAAAAAAATTATGAAACTCAATTTTTTATTAACTCAATGTTGAAATATATAATTAAAAAAAATAATTAAAACAAAAAAAAATAACTCAAATTAATACAGCTAACAAGTAAAACTCATAACCTGAATTATAAAACTGAAACTTGATAAAAAAATCAAAATAAATTATAAATTATAATACCCAATTAAAAGATAAAATTGATTTCACTGCTTGTTCAAAGCAAGGCTCATTTAGTATATGTTGATTAATTAATTAATGGGTATTTTTATTGAAATGCTGAAAGCAAGGCAGGAGATTATAGAATCTTGATTCTTCCAAAAATTTAAACTGATGGTGAGTTTTTCTGCATGATACCTATCCTACAGCAGCCTTCAGAGGCAGCTAACTAATAACACTATTGGTGACATAGAAGACCACTTTGATTGACAGAAAGACAACAATTGAGCAACTTTTCCCGTCACCAGCCAACTGAGCTTCATAGCGTTACTTCAAGTTCAACAGGTTACTACATCGCGCCATGGAAGCCAGCTGAATCCAGTAGGACTGCTTTAATTTGATCTGGATGCATGTCCTGCCCTTCTTTGCATTGCTGAGAAATAAAAAGACATGTCAGTATCCCAAGGACGAAACACACACAACGCAACAATCGCATCCGAGTTTGTGAACATTTTAATAAGAAGGCAAACCCTCCAACAGATGCAAGGAAGTCATGAGGGAGAGTATATCCAAGGAGCTATAAATAAAGCCATTTGCATGATATACATCCCAAGATTTTAAAAGAGAATTGCAGACAGACAAGCTATATAAAAAGGTTGAAGTTGGAAAATCATATGGATCAATGCGCAAGATACGTCAAAGTTTCACTTCCAATTTAATGGAGAATACATACCAACTAATGGGATCAGCGTGATGTGGAGTTTAGCTGTATATTCTAGATTAGGAAGTAAAGGAGAAAACGTACCTCAGCTCGGAAGATATCCATGGCAAAACCATTGAAACAGCTAATGACAGCTTGCTGAATGTCTAGCCCAAGGTTATCCAAAGCTCTCATAGTGGAGAGCAAAAGACCTGGTTTGCGGCCACAAAACATGTGGATGTTTACAGCTCGCCCTTCTCTCACTCTAACCTCGACCTGTACGTTTAGCAAAAGAGTAACTCAGCAGATGAAACACTCCTGTAATATAAAAGGAACCACCCATTTTAAAATATACACTTGAGAACAGACTGCATACAACCAAGTAATGAGAAATGAGACCAACTTTGGGTTTGATAGGTTATTCCGAGCCCACAATATCCAAGAGTACCATTCTTTGGAAATTTTAAAAACTGAAACTGAATGTCGTAAAAATATAAAACAGGATAAGCTAATTCAGTGACCATGCTAAATCCAACAGATGCAATAAGAAAATAATAATAACAATAATTTACCCTTGCAGGTTGGCCATTTGGGCTTGGCAACGAGCCGGGGCAAAGTTTGTCCATGATACGGCTGGGCAGTGCTGATGGAGTCGGTGTCAAAGGATGAAAACTAGTGGTTGGCGTCAATGAAGAGCTGGAAGGAGTTGACTCCAATTCATTATGGAGGTCATTAATCCTTTGCAGAAGTTCCTTCAAGTATTCAATTGCATCCCCGAGGATTGATGCCCTATCCATCTGTCAGGGCAAGGCCAATAAAACTCCATGATATGATTTTAAAGCACGGGTGAAAAATTTGAGTTCCAAAATCCAGATGCATCTTTTAATAATTTGGCTTAAAGAGCGGAAGAGTTCTGTTTTCCTCCAGAAACGTCAGATTTTGGAGAAAGCATTTTTGAGATCAGCCAAACTAAACAGAAAGTGCAAAACCTGAAAGACTATTGTTTCAAGAATTTGTCATCTCTATTATGAATCTCAATATTCCTCAGTCCAACATGAACTATTGAATCGTCATGTCAAAGAGTGATAAAATTTCAAAGGCAGATACCAGAGTTCAGCCAATGCAGACGGTACAAAAAATAGGTCATTTTGAATTTGTTTGCTTCTTCTGTGGTTCCTGAATCAGTAAGAAAAACTAAATGGGAAATGATGTTTAGGAGGAAAATTCAAAAATATACTCTTAATATCCACAATACAATGAATCAGGCTATGTACTTTCTGATTGAAGGAAGCTTGGGAAGTACAAAGAGTTGGGAGTAGGCTGCAAATTATGTTGGACTGTGAAGGGGAAGAGTTTGGCTTTCGGCAGAACTTTCACAAATTCAAGGTATCCTGTGATTTTCTTACATGGTTCAAAGCTTTATAAGTTGAAATAAAATCCAAGCTTTATCTTTTCTCTTGTTCAAGACACAATCTCAGATCTCTTAAGTAAGCTTGCAAATAATATCAGAATCAAAAGCTGTGTATTGGAAGTGGATTTCTTAAAATACTCATTGCTGAATGCAAGGTTGATAATCAACCTTGTGAATAAGTAAACCAAACACCGAGATCCATGAGGATGCCACGGCAAGAAATCAAACTATACCAAGCAGGAAACACAGACAAATTAGAAGCGTCAGGAACATGGAGCTTCAAACAGGCACAGATAGAGAGGATTGTTAAGTCTATGGAAGAAAGCAAAATATATCAGCAAAAGGAATTGAAGGTCATAAGATTTAACCGATTCATAGGAAAGAAGGAAGAAAAGAAAAGAAGAAATTTGCAATTCAACAACTTTATGATGGAGAAAAAATAAAGGAATATGGTGAAAGTAAACAATGGTACCAGAGGTCCATGTGAGAGGATTTAATGCAACTTTTTTAAATCCATACAAAAACAAAAGATGCTACTCATTCAAAAAAACAAAGCAAATTACAAACACATTCTCTCTCACGCTCAAAGACATACTAAATGATTGTAAGGACAAAAAATAGCATTAAACAATTCAAATTCACAAGAAAATGATGAGGAAGAAAATTCTTACTTTGCTGATCTTTGGAACAACAGACCTCAGCATGTACAGCCTATCATTGAGCTTCTTCCGGCGCCTCCTCTCTGCCATCAAATTCTTAGCTGGAAGCCCCCTTTTCTTCCCCTTTTGATCCACACCACCACCAGTAACACCACTATTCACCTTTGAACTGTTTCCACCATTCTTACCAGTCTCCTCCACCTTAGTATTCTCAGTAAATTCATCAGAATCATAATTCAAACCCGACCCATCAAGGCTAACATCCTCAAGAAAATCATCTCCGCTACTAAATTTTCTCTTCTTGTCATTCTCTTCACTAATTTGAGTCATTTCTCTCTTCCCTTTATCTCTCTCATCTTCACCCAAGTTCTTCCTCAAAGCTGCTCTCTTTTGAAACAAGGTAGGCTGTGCGCCCATTGAAGGGTAAGTTTCAAGAGGACTTAACAATTTTGACCTGTTAAAAAACAACTGGTTCCCCGAAATCTCATCAAGCCCTCTAAAACCATTAAACCCGGGACCATTTTCAGGCAACTGAAGCGTGCGGGAACTTGAAAATTGTGGATCAGGACATAAATTAGGAATACTAATCTGACTGTTCGAACTCAAATCAGTGAAATTCCCCAAATTCCCCAAAACACCACTTCCCCTGTTTAACAAAGCTGAAACATTTGCTGCTGTAGTTGAATTTGTTCCTTGATTCTCAAGGAAACCAATTTCACTCAAATCAAACCCATGCTCTAAAGGGTTGTTAGAAACCACATTGAGGAGTGAAGACAAAGTGGGCTTTGGATGCATAAAGTAATGTACCTGAGAAGGATCCAAATTGTTGAAAACTGAAGGAGAAGGTGAACAAGAAGAGGAAGAATCCACTTGGTGAAGCAAAAGATTATCTGGGTCGACAAGACTTGGTGAAAAGGTGAGGTCTTTGATACTTTCTTGATGGTTTTGATGAATAGTGCTATTGTTGTTAGTCACGTACCACTCATCTTCCACTTCAAACATAGATTTCAAAGTAGAAAGAGAACCCATTTCTTCTTTTCCCTCCAACATAACCCCACCACAACCAGCTGCAGTATTGGTAATGTTGTTGTGGTGATGATGGTTTGTTGTTGAATCTTGCTCTTCTTTATGATCTTCAAGCCAAATACTGTTGCTATTGAGTCTAGAAAGCATGGTTTTTTCTAGTCTTTTTCAGAGAAAACTGAAGGAAAGAAGACAAACAAATTGTTTAAAAAGAAAAGGAGAGAAAGAGAGGGAGTTAAAGAGAGCGAGAGGGAAAGAAGAGGACGTTGCAGAAGGAAAAGGGCATTAGCTTTTTATAAGCTAAGCTTTACTGGCATTGGAGGAGCCAGAGAGGTAAAAGATAACCATTTTAGAGAAGGGATGTGGCACGCTATCCCTTTGAACGTTACTCTAATCACTACAACTCTCCATCCAGGCAGCCTTGTCTCTTTCTGTGTTTTGTCTACCCAGTTAGTTTGGGAATCACATCAGGGCCACTCGTTCTTCTAACCTTAATTTTGTGCATCTTCTAACTTATCAAGGTGCCGCTGCCAGGAGCGAAATAGACTCCCGTCAGAGAGTTCCGTTTTAAATTCCCAGAAATTATGTTAATTATTTTACCGGGACAAACAATAAATTATATGAGATTTATGCACTTAGAAACAGCTTCGAATTGCTGTTGAACAGTATTTTTCAAATTTTTTGAATGTTTTAGAATTCAATTATTACTTTTTATTATTTTAATATAATAATATTAAAAATAAAATATTTTAATATATTTTCAAGTAAACTTTATACTCTCATGTAAACACTTATATCATAATTGTCTTATTCGACATAGTATATAAATACATGCTCCCATCTTTTTTCTTTTCTTTTTGTATTCCATGAAAATAGCTACAAAATGAACGAAAAGATGAATTTAATTTTGAAATTGCTTCTTCTTTTTCCTCAATAAAAGCCCTCCTTCCTTTGCTTTCAATAACAAAGACAAGCAGGTGAGATTTGCAATCTTTTTTTGTTTTTTTGGTATAATAAGCTTTGTTAATTTTATGTTTCAAAAATATTATTGAAAAAAATTAATTTTTTAAAATTAATATTTTTTTATATTTTTAAATAATTTTAACACATTAATATCAAAAATAATTTTAAAAAAATAAAAAATATTATTTTAATATATTTCTAAATAAAAAATACTTTAAAAAATAATTGCAATTACACTTTCAAACATGCTGTTAAGTAAAACTTGAATATATATTTAAAAAATAAATTAAAAAAACAAAATTTCAATTCTTATACTATTAATTTCATTTGCGTATACAAACCGGCATCAATATGATTTTTTTTGAGGTCAAATTTAGCATAAACAAAATCTGATTATATTATACTTCTTGAAGAATATGTGTAAAAAGATATTGTTTAAAATTGCAAGTAAATTTTATGAAATCACAAACTCTTTTTTATAAATACATATCTCCTTCATTGCTAAGTCATCACCATGTATAAAGGAGATATTGGTGTTAAAAAAATAATATAAAATTATTTTTGATATATTAAAAAATAATATAAAATTATTCCGACAACTTAAGACTTTTTCTTATTATAGTAGCTTTTTTCTAAAGTTCATAAAATCCACATGGCACAATTGAATCCAATTACAAACTCTAAATTAATTAATCATGTTTGATTTAAAAAATATATATATTTAAAGTTTGGGAGGACGTTGTTGGAGATAGTTGATTATTTCATATCCATACCTTGTAGTAGCAGCCAATTGTTGCTCTGGTACCAAGCATAGAGAATATTTTAAGCTGTGGTCCCAATTTGTGTATTTCTTTTATATACAATAAATTCTTCTTACAGGCAATGAACTGTAACTGAAACTAGCTTTGCTTGCATACATATGATTGATTCTACTTAGAGTCTGGAATTTAATGTTTTTCCCTTTATTATAAATTAATATTATTAGGATTCTCGAAAAAGTTTCAAAGCCAATTCAACCAGCAAAGTAAGCATTTTTTTTAATTTATTTATTTTAAACATTGATATATCAAAACAACGTATTAAAAAACAGAAATTATCGATTTTATTAACACCGGTATTTTATGAAAAATCAAAATACATTGTTTCAAAATATACTTACTTCAAGGGCTCAGGCAGAGATTTCTGTAATTGTTATTTATTTATTTATTTATTTATGGGGAATAAATTTGAGGAGGAAGAGGATATATTATAAACGTAGATAGGTTTCCTCTCCAGCCCCAGGTATCTCGTGAATCTTTTTACTTCACCGCACCTAATACCCCATCAAGAGCATCAGCTCGTCTGCCCTCAAAACCCTTCTCTTTTTTCAGGATTCGGTTGGTCAACAGTTCCTTCCCCTCCTTCATCTCCTCCACCTCTCCAAAATTTTATTTTTTTCTTCCTTTTATCTCTGGTTTAATATCTTGTTTCGTGTGTGTGTGTAACAGAGATGGGTACTGTCATTGTCAGAGTAAGATCTGCAAAATCAAGTGATGTTTTCTGCTATGCTAAAATGATAGAATGCCTTGACCCACACGTTCTTTGGATCTGGGATGACAATGAAGTCGTTTCCTGAACTTTAAACGTTGTCGTTTCGAATAATTAATGTGTAAGAGAAAAACCATTTTAAAAATGACTTGAAACTGTTTAAACAGATAATTAGTTGACCTGTATTAGAAAGGAAAACAAAAAACTTTAAATAACTAGAAAAGGTAAAGAAAATAACATTTTTGGGTCTTATATGGGAACCTTTAGGATCTTAGCTAATTTCGTTATGGATTTATAGAATATCTTAAAAAATTTGAGTAAAATTTGGTAATTATTTAAAAAAATTATATTTATTTCTGTTAAAAAATCATTTGAGGCTTTTGAATTTTTTATTCGACTTAAATTTATTTATTTAATCTATAAATATATCTGATAGATATTTCATATGATATAATTACACAAATTCAAATACTGCGTTATAATTTTAATAATTATGAATCAATGATCTGATAAATATCAAACTTCGCTTACTTTTTCTTGACGTAAAATCATCCTTTTAAAGTTGTGCTAATCAAACTATCTCGCCATGTCTTGCATGCCGTCCATGTTTTTCAGTTCTCACTAAAGAATATTTCCTTGATTCTTCAATAAAAAATAAATTCTTGTACACAATATTCACCTCTACAAATACAGAATAAATTATTAAATTCTATATCAATCCACTTCCCTTCCTCTGATGAACAAGAAGAATTCGAACCTGTTGCTTGCTAAGAAAGAGAGAGAGAGAGAGAGAGAGGAAAAGGTATACTTCATCCACAATAAATTGTACATTTAAATGCTTATTAAATAGAAAACACGCATCAACCTGTCCTAATTTCTTATCTTAATCTGTAGATGAGGTTATTATGTTGTTGACTTTTAAGAAGAAACCAAGTACAGTATCCGATACTGGTAAGGATTATTTTTAAAAATATTTTTTTTATTTTAAAAAATAAAAGGGCAATTCCAAACTACTCCTAAGTCTACACTGCTAATGTATGAGCAGGTGGGGATAAGGACCACATGAAATTGAAATAAATGTAAAATTGAAAAAAGGGAACGAAAAGGAGATACGAGTCTTTAAGGATGTCGCAGTTCAGCTGCGATGGCCAGGGAAGGAAAGTCGCCTTTAATATTGCTTGTGTAACCCCGTGAACCTGGCTGGGGACACAAAGACCTGCCCTACCTTTTGGGTTACCCCACTCCATCATTGCTCATTGTTCATAAATGGAAAAATGCTGTTGTTTTACACACAATCAACTACATAATAGGGTGTCATGCTGTGGATTAATTGCCGACCCATTGACACATAACTCTCAACAGGGAAAAGTTTCATGTGATAAATCGAAAATTCGAGGGCTTCTATGCAGTCGGTTTTCAAGGAAAACTTTTACTCTTTTTCCTGTTTAATTTAGATCCTAGTTTTTTTTATTTGTAGTTTATTTAAAAAGTTATCAACATGGTGATTATGTGTTGATTTTTCTTATTTTTTTTCTTGTATTATTTTTATTTGTATAGTTGTTATTACTAGAGCCTGTAATATTTTATGAATAATTATTATGTGATGTTGAATGAACATAACTAAAAGAAATGGTTGTGATAAAAGATATGCTAGTGTCAAAATAGATGAGGAGGTTTTCTATAAAAAAAAGAGAGGAGTCTAGGAATTGTTCACAGAAGATATACAAAAACAAATTGTAGAATTAAATCATTAATCAATAAAAATAAGGATCTTAAAGGGTGATGAGAAGAGTAATTACGAATTTATAGTTAGTTTTTAAAATCCATTTCAGAGTCATAAATAAATTAAGAAGGGTAGAGATTTTGATAATTTTAGTTAGGATAGGATATTTGTGGGTTGGTATTCCTTTTAATTTATAATGTTTATTTTAATAATATTTATATTAATAATAATATCACAAGCAATGATAATAATGATAATAATATTCTCATTAACAAGGTGGAGGTTGGGCGTAAAGAGAATACAAAGGATAGTCAATAAAAAAATTATTAATTTAAATTATATTAATATATTTAATTACAGGTTTATTATTATTATAAAGATAGACATGTTTAAGAGATGACATGTTGTTGATAAAAAATATTTAAAATTAATAATTCATTACTTTGAAAACATGTTAAAGAGAAGTTACTTGTCAATTGATATTTCTCTTTCTCGTATAAAATTTTACATTAATAAACTTAAATTTGATATATAAAACTGTCATGCATCCCAGGTGGAATAAAAAAAAATAATCAATAAACCTTGTTTTTTCTCTATTTATTTAAGATAAAAATAATTTAAATTTGAAAACGAGTTTTCGATATATAAAAACCGATACAATAAGTTTTTAAAGGAGATTATTTTTCCTTATATGTTTTTATTTTTTCTAGTTTATTTAAGATTTTTAACTAACTGAATTTAACAAATATGTCATCCAAGTCAGATTTGCTATAAATTCATGTTTTTGTTTTTGTATTTTGAATGAAAAAAGGAATATTCATTCCATCCCCTCAAAGCCTAATCAAATGCCACCATCGAATATCCAACTACATCAAAAGCATTTTCAAATTGCTGTCTCCCACTGTCCCACATATACACATTCCTAAACATGGCCAAATCCAATGGAAGATTTCAACTGGTTTCATGACAAACAAACCAGGAGCACTTAAAACAAACGCCTTCATATATTTATTTGAAGTATTAGAAGAAAAAAAAAAACAAGAGCTCTTGCTTTCATTGTAGCTATGTAATTGTTCTTTATCTCATGTATGGAGCAATGTTTTTTCTTTTAATTTTTAATTTTATTATTAAACTTTTATTTTATATAATTTAGCTCCTTTGAGCTAGAATTAGCATCCAATTACATATATTTTTTTGAGGAAAGGTTGAATTGAAAGATAAAGAATTATAGTCTAAAAAAAAGATAAAATAGGAGGAGGTTTTAAAATTTATCTAAAAAGTTTATTTTAATTTTCCATTTTTATTAGCTTTTATATAACCGATCCTTTTAATTTTTAAAAATTTAATTTTCATGTTAAATTTAATTTAATTTTCATGTTAATTTTTTTTTATGGAAGGAGAGAGGGACTCGCTAGATTCCAAAATGATCAAGATAAACCAATTTTTTTTTTTTTAAGAAATTAGAGTACATAATATATTGTACACCTTATTGACTTCAAAAAAAACTATGGATCAACGTACATACTATTTCTTGATGGGGCAAGTGTTTGGAGTGGCTCATGAAGCCCAAAGGGCATTTCGTCTTATTATTAATTTTTATTATTAATATTTTTATATGTATTTTTAAAATAATTTTTAATTTTAATTAATATATTTTCTCTATAATTTGTTTTCTTATCTAACCTTTTTTAAATAACAATTATTTTTTGATTATATTGATGTGTTTGATTTTTAAAAAGGTTAATATGATTCATATGTAATTTTTTTAAAAAATTTTTATGAATCAGATTTATTTTTTAATTAAAAATATTTATTTTTTATAATATTTACAATATATATAGCTTTGTATGATATTTTTTTCTCTTATTTTATTCAATAAATTTTATATATGTATCAGTTGGTTTTAATAAACAAATTACTAAACATGACAAGGTAAATGACTCCTGTTATAATATTAAATATCTTAATTTATATTTGTTTATTAATTTTTCTAGTTTTTTTTGGTTTATCATCAATGATTTTATAACTTATGATGTATAACAAACATGTGATCTAGACATGTCTTAATATAATCTTGAATAAAATTATATTTGCTTGATATAACATTTTTTTTCCCTAATAAAATAAAAAATAAATTTAATTTATTAAGGTATAAGTGATGTGGTGTTTTTGTATATTTTGAATTCTTAATTTTCAATAATCAACAAGTCAAAATTTAATTTTTAATATTTTTATCTTTAAATATAAAATTATCTAGGGTAAAATCTTTTTATTCAAAATTGATTTTTATCTTTTCAAAATAATAACAATCTTGTTATGGATTTGTAGATATTTATATACAAGGAGCTCGTATCAACTAACCCCATATATTTTAAAAAATTAAAGAAAGTCAACTCTTTAACCCTTACCCCCACACCTCAATCCAAACATAAAGAGTTTTCTGTTGCTTGGGCTGGGCTAATTCCCTAGCTTGTGGGTCTCAGCTCATGTCTTTTTACACTCCAAATTGCGTTAGGGCTTCATGCCCTTCAATGTCAATTGAACATCCACGGGCCTATCATCCGCAAGAACACTCCTATCTGTTTTCTTCATTATTTCTTGCCTTTTATGTTCGTATTCTCCATGACTGAACTCAAAAGGATCCATTTATGGTTATAAAGCTCAATAAGTTAACCCGAGATAAGATCCGAGTCGAGTCATACACTACAAGGGTCAACCCCAAACTTTTTAATGTGGTGAGGATCAATGGATTCAAGCCAAGTTCCGTCCACCCCCGGAAATTTGGAACAAGATGCAAAAATAAAAAAAAGATTCTGGATTGAGAGCCTCAAAGATGGTGCTAGAGTTGACAACAAGGCCAAAAATTGTTGCCGATCCCAAATCTACTAGATTTTTCTAGCCTCCCACACTCTTCCTATCATTGACATTTCCAAAATCGTGAGGCCCTACAAGCTACAAGTTTCCCCTTTAAGAAACCGCGTCACAATTCCTCTCTACAAATTATTCACCCTATTTTTGGTTTAGTTTATTTTTTACTTTAAATTTATCATCTTTCCCTACCCTCTAAACAACATTTAGGTCCTTAGACAACTTATACTAATAATGTAGAATTCAATTAAATTGTTTAATAAAAGATTAATTCAGGAATGAGAAAAAAATTAGAGCATCAAAGAGGGAAGAATATTTATCTATTGTGTAATAAAAGATTAAATGATATAAGGGCAATAAAAGGAAAAACAATATAAATATGTTAAAAAAGGAAAACAATACCAAGAAATCACCCCACCACGTGAAAAGCAGGGAAAAAAAACAATGATACTTTAATACTTCAAAATCAAAATTTTAATGGAAATTGGGACTAAATTAAAAAATAAAACTCGACCCCGATAAGATTGTCAAGCACCTACTCTAATCCTCACCAGCACCGACAACAACAAACCACGTGTAACACATCGAAATCAAACGGTGCGGAACCCGTCAGTGAGATTAACCATCAAAAGACAGCTGTCATGTTAACTGGTTAGGTAGCTTAGGGGTCAAAAATCACATGTAGTCCCTCTACTTTGCATATTTGGTTATATTTTAAAACGGGTCGAAGTAACTCCGTAGAGTCACTTTATCAGTAATAAAATTACTCCGTATTTTTACAACACAATAAACTTAATAATCCTACAATCTCCGTGCCAGCCTTTATTAGGTCCAATTTGAAGTCCAGACTAACTCGTCTAAATTTGCACAATAGCGAAGTCAATTCAAGTCTAACCTAACTTATTAAATTAAAGGATCTAAGTTGACCACAATTAAGAATAAAGGGACCATACATGACATTTGGCTAACCCGAAAGGGCATGAACACTGATACGGCACGGCAGCCTCCAGCACCGGTACAAAACAAGGGCAAGAAAATAATAGCAATAATATATATAAAAAAAGAAAATTTTGCTTGATATCACATCATAAATCACACCCATCTCTCTATCTCCTCCATCTCCACCTCAAGGCCGACTATTAAAGAGGCTCTATATATCTCTTTCTCCTTCTCTTTCTCGGAAAGTAGTCAGATAGACCCCCCCTAGGTCCCTATCTCTCCGTTTCATTTGATCACCGCTCGTTAAGTTAATCTAGGTGAACTTATTTTTTGGTTCCTGCATTTCAATATGTTAAATATTAGGGTTTATGAGAAGTTGCTGTTCATGGATTTTTATTTTAATTCATCATTTCGACATTTTTAGGGTTTTATCGGCTGGTTGAGCTTTTCTTTTCTTCTTTATTAAGTGCTTGTTGATTGATATATTTTTTTTTAAGAAAAAAAGGGGTGGTTGAATAAATTTGCTATTAGGGTTATTATGTTTTTTGCTATTTGTAAATCTGAAACTGGTAGGTTTTGTTGATAGAGAAGCTTCAGTCTGTTTTACGGAAAGTTGTGCTGCTGTTTTCAGTTAATTAGTAATTATTTCTATAAGAAAATAGATTGATTTTTGTAGAGAGAGTCTTGGGACAAGGTTTGCTTACCTTTTGGTCTGGTTCGAATGGTGTTTGTGATTTTTGTGTATTCTGTTTGTGATTTTGGTTCTGTTAAGTTTTAGTAATACATTCAATGTCAAATGTAGTATTTGAACTGGGAATGTTTTATCCTTGAGAGAACTTTACATGTGTCCGAGTTTCTCAATTTAATATCGGTGAAGTGCAAATGTTAGTTGATTTGAGTGTTGAACGCCGCCTCTGTTGATCGATGAATGTAATTGGGTGTTTGATATTGTGGTGCAAGGTGCTTTTCATTTGAAAATGCATCAAAATGATTTTTATTTTTCAGATCTTTTCTTTAAATTTTTTGACATCACATCAATACCATAAAAAAACACTAAAAAAAGCATCAATTTAATGCCTTTTCATGTGAAATGCATCCAGAAGCAGAAGTTACCATACCCCCAAACACTCAATAAGTAAAAACAATGAAATGGTTATTTGCTTTTCGGTGGATGTATTTTTTATTTTTGAGGAATTTATGATTTATTTAATTCTAAGTGTCTTAGTGATTGATGTCCTCGAGTTTATATCTAAGGATTATTTCTTTAATATTTTTTTGTTGTCTCTCTGATCTCTTTTATTGGATTTTCACTAATAAATGTCATCCTGACTTGCAGGATCTTTCCTGGGAATTACATGGCTAGGCTCCTAGTTCATTCTGCTAATATTCCTGCTGTAGCTCCTTGTCCAAGGCATCGTCAATATGAAGAATCTAAAAAATCAAGGGCCTCCTCTGCCAAAATGATGTGTAGCTTACCATCGCGGGGTTTGGTGATAAGTGGATACTCAGGATTGCGTAGCGCAAACTGTTTAGATACACTGTTGAGACATGGACATTCTTTCCATTCTAAGGTTGCAATTACAATCTCTCCTAGGCAGCAAAAGGCTAAGCGATTTGTACCTAGAGCTATGTTTGAACGTTTTACAGAAAAAGCAATCAAAGTAATTATGCTTGCTCAAGAGGAAGCAAGACGGCTTGGTCATAATTTTGTTGGAACAGAACAGATCCTGTTGGGGCTTATTGGTGAAGGAACTGGAATTGCTGCAAAGGTTCTCAAATCTATGGGCATCAATCTTAAAGATGCACGTGTGGAGGTGGAGAAGATTATTGGCAGGGGTAGTGGATTTGTTGCTGTGGAAATTCCGTTCACTCCTCGTGCCAAGCGTGTTCTGGAACTATCATTGGAAGAGGCCCGCCAACTTGGTAGAATTTGTTTTCTTTCTCCTTTTCTGATGTTGACTTTAGTTTGAGAACTTTGGGCCAAAAGTGGTTTCTTCATGTTGGTGTAGGTGTATTTTGAACTACAATATCCTCTTAAATTTGGGATGCAAACTTTTGAACATGATGGAATTTCACATAGAACTGTTATTGCAATCATAACATAATATGTGCTGTTAAGAGATACAATGGTATCACCAGAGCTTTCCTGTAATTCAAGCCAGTTTCCACTTCCTGTAACTCCATAGTTTCCACTTTCAACGGAGCAATGATTCTGTTATGTGTGTTTGTGTGCATGATACTTTGAGAAATGAAGTGCTCAATGCTAACCAAGAAATCTGACCTCCATGAATCTTTTCAGGTCATAATTATATTGGATCCGAGCACTTGCTTCTTGGGCTACTTCGTGAAGGTGAAGGTGTAGCAGCCCGTGTTCTTGAGAATTTAGGTGCTGATCCTAGTAACATACGTACACAGGCAAGCAATGTATCCCTGGAGCTTTGTTAGCCTAATTTTCTGTGTTCATCAAGTCATTTGTTGTGCACACATAGAATTAATGAAGTGTTGATTGTTGTGATTAGGTCATTCGTATGGTGGGTGAGAGCACAGAAAACCTGGCTGGTTCCACTGTTGGACCTGGAAGCAGTAACAACAAGATGCCTACACTTGAGGAATATGGAACTAATTTGACTAAATTAGCAGAGGAGGTGACTTAATACTAAAGCTTTTTTTTGTTGTTTTGTTTCTAAACATGCTATAAATAGACACTTCTCTTCTAAGTGATTCTCTTAAGATGATTTTTTTGCTTTCAGGGTAAATTGGATCCTGTTGTCGGAAGGCAGCCACAAATAGAACGTGTTGTTCAAATCCTGGGCCGAAGAACTAAGAATAACCCTTGTCTCATTGGAGAACCTGGGGTTGGGAAAACTGCAATTGCTGAAGGTCTTGCTCAGAGGATAGCAAGCGGTGATGTTCCTGAGACAATTGAGGGAAAGAAGGTGAATATTGATTCATTTTATTGTCACAATTTGGGGGTGCATTTGGGTTGTAGTATAAAAATTTCTATGAATTATGTATGCTCAGTGCACACCAAGTAATGAACAACACACTTGCTTTATTATCTGTAATATTGATAAACCCTGCATGTAAATGGGAGATTCAGTCAACTGACTACAATATGCGTTGCTATGCCATTTTTGTGAGAAATTTTTAGAAGTGTTTCCTTGTAAATTTTTAAGTTGGTAGGGAAACTATTGTACACAAGACAGACTGATATGTATTTTTTTTTGTTGGTGTGATTTAGGTTATCACCCTTGACATGGGCCTTCTTGTTGCTGGAACTAAATACCGTGGAGAGTTTGAGGAAAGATTGAAGAAGCTAATGGAGGAAATCAAACAGAGTGATGAAATAATTCTCTTTATTGATGAGGTGCATACCCTGATAGGGGCAGGAGCAGCGGAAGGGGCTATTGATGCTGCTAATATTTTGAAACCAGCTCTTGCTAGAGGTGAATTGCAGGTAATTTTTTGTCTTGTGCACATGATATTCAAGGGAAATTGTTAAATCCTATGACTGGAGGTCATTGTGAATTTGTGGCATGCAGTCTGATTGTTACATCTTTTACATTTACTATTAAGCTTCACTTAATTTATTTTTAAAAAATGCTGACCATTAAACCTGAGTTGATCATACCGTGACAAACTGCTCATTGGAGCCTGTTCTGTGTGTGGGGGTTCACGTAGGTGAATGTGCTGTTCACTGGAGCCTATTGTGTGTGAAACTTGAGTATTTTTTTTCTTTTTTTCTGGTGCTTAAACTTGAGTTGATCATACCTTTTCTCAATTTATGGCCTGGTTCTGTCTATGGTTTGCAAACTCTGAAGCTTTTCCTGTACTGAATCTTCTTAATAGCGATGAATTTGACTCTAAATTGTAATGGTTTGTGTTCCCTTGAATTATTGAGTCCTTGTTGGACCTGACTTATTATATTATGTAATAACTCAGTCATATCCAGCATTTGGGGCTGGCCATAGCCCCTCCATATGTGGCCAACTTTGATTATTTTGTTTATATTTGAAATTTGTGGCTCAAAGTTTCAAATTCAATCTTGTTTCTTATTCATCCTCCTTGATGCAGTGTATTGGAGCTACAACCCTAGATGAGTACAGAAAACACATTGAGAAGGACCCTGCTTTGGAAAGACGTTTCCAGCCAGTCAAAGTACCTGAGCCATCTGTGGATGAAACAATACAGATTTTGAAAGGACTTCGTGAGCGATATGAGATCCACCACAAACTCCGTTACACAGATGAGGCCTTAATAGCTGCTGCTCAGTTGTCATACCAGTACATCAGGTGAGTGAGCCATAAAATAATCCTTTTATTTTTTTTTTATTTTTAAGCTCACATTTCTGTTATATAGCTCTATGTATCTGCAGCATTTGCCACACTTATTACTTGCATGGATGCTTATTTATAGAGGAGAAAAGTCACTGCTTTTATATCTTTAGAAGTAATTTGTTTATAGTAGTCTCTCAAGTTTATTGTTAGATTTCCTCAGCATCTCTGAAGCTTACCTGAAACTTGAGATACATATGATGAATTGAAAAAAAAATGGAAGGAGATGAGCATATTGGAGATATCATTTCCCTGTAGTGGTGCTTTATATATGCGTCTTTGCAGAGCCAGTGGGAGCACATCAATTTGCAATATTTGTTCATACCATTTGACTGCCTTGTAGACAGTCTCTGTTGAAGCTGATGTTTTTGAACCATGCATGAGTTCTCCCCCTGCTGCTTTTCTCCCCTTCCTGTCTTTGTGTTGAACCCTCCACAATACCCTAGAAATGTTCATGGTCCATGTCGAAGGCTTTCCTCCACTGGGTTCAATTCTATTGGATTCTCCCAAATTCTGAAATTTGTTTCATGAGATTCTGCTAGAATTCTATGAATTACCTTTCTATAGAAGTTAATTTTCATTTTTGCTGTCTCTGGCATAATTAGCCCTTCAAAAGCTCCCCTCTATAATTAGTCATGGAAATTCTCTCCCTTGAACTTTATTTCTCCTTGCATTTCTTTCAGTGACCGTTTTCTGCCTGATAAAGCAATTGATCTGATCGATGAAGCTGGTTCTCGGGTTCGCCTTCGGCATGCACAGGTAAAATCTTCTATCCAGTTGCTCAATCATCATCCTGTCATTTATTTTTAATATTTTTTACTTCATTCTTCCAGGTCCCTGAGGAAGCAAGAGAGCTTGAGAAAGAGGTCAGACAAATCACAAAGGAAAAGGATGAAGCTGTCCGCGGCCAAGACTTCGAAAAGGTTTAAATTGCTTCTTTCTTGTGCTTTCCAATTGTCTAATTGGGTTTTCTAGGGCTACCCTGTTTGTTTCCATGAGATGAGACATTTTTGATGAACTTCCAAAATACTTAAAGTGTTGTGATTTCAAAATTTTGAATTGTCTGATTATTGAACAGTGAAAAGGTTTTTTGAGAAGAGAAGCTTTAAGACCACAAGACTGCACATTGCTTCTGTTGTTTGTTTATTTATGTCCGCATGTCCTTCAGCTATCTCATCTCATTGGTAATTTTGAACAGGCTGGGGAATTGCGAGACAGAGAAATGGACCTTAGAGCACAGATCACAGCTATTGTGGAGAAAGGCAAGGAAATGAGCAAAGCTGAGACAGAGGCAGGGGATGTAGGTCCCACCGTCACTGAATCAGATATTCAGCACATTGTCTCTTCTTGGACTGGCATACCTGTAGAGAAAGTATCCACTGATGAATCTGATCGTCTCCTAAAGATGGAAGATACCCTTCACAAGAGAGTCATTGGTCAGGATGAAGCTGTCAAGGCAATCAGCCGTGCCATCCGCAGAGCTCGTGTTGGGCTTAAGAATCCAAATCGACCAATTGCTAGCTTCATCTTTTCTGGTCCAACTGGTGTCGGGAAGTCAGAACTGGCGAAAGCACTAGCTGCCTACTACTTTGGCTCAGAAGAAGCCATGATCCGACTTGATATGAGCGAGTACATGGAAAGACACACTGTTGCCAAGCTAATTGGTTCACCTCCAGGTTATGTTGGTTACACTGAAGGTGGTCAGTTGACAGAGGCTGTTCGGCGTCGTCCTTACACTGTGGTACTCTTTGATGAGATTGAGAAGGCCCATCCAGATGTCTTTAATATTATGCTTCAAATTCTTGAGGATGGAAGGTTGACAGACAGCAAGGGCAGGACAGTGGACTTCAAAAATACCCTCCTGATAATGACTTCAAATGTTGGTAGCAGTGTTATTGAGAAGGGAGGACGCAAGATTGGATTTGATCTTGATTATGATGAGAAGGATAGCAGTTACAATCGGATTAAGAGCCTGGTGACAGAGGAGTTAAAGCAGTATTTTAGGCCGGAATTCTTAAATAGATTGGATGAGATGATTGTTTTCCGTCAACTTTCCAAGCTGGAGGTCAAGGATATTGCTGATATAATGTTGAAGGAGGTCTTTGAGAGGTTGAAGGCCAAGGAAATAGAACTTCAAGTGACTGAGAGATTTAGAGATCGGGTGGTAGATGAAGGGTATAACCCATCCTATGGTGCAAGGCCTTTGAGAAGAGCTATAATGAGGCTCCTTGAGGATAGCATGGCTGAGAAAATGCTTTCAGCAGAGATCAAAGAAGGTGATTCTGTCATTATAGATGTTGACTCTGATGGAAATGTTGTTGTGCTCAATGGTCAAAGTGGTGGTGCTCCCGATGCCTTGCCAGACATTTTGAACGTTGTGTAGAGCAAATCCTCTTATTCAGTAACCTTCGCTAGAATGTTGTTTGTTACTTTGGTTTTCATTCGAATTGGCAAATTATTTGTAGTCTGTTTTATTGAAATGACTACTCCTCAGTGGAATTTGGAGCTGTGATTCATTGCTGGCTGGGTTTAAAGGCTGTATCATTGCACCATGATAGCATGAATAGTTTAGAGGCAAATTGTAGTGTGGTGCTTGGGTTAGCTCCCTTAATTGAAGGACTAACAATCGAAGGTTATGATTCAGTCAGTTTTACATAACTGTCATGTAATACGAAATTATGATTTGAACTTGAAATTGTGGTGTCATGCTTTTCTCTGATGCAGAACGTCTATACCTTTAAAATGATATAATGGCTACCCTCAAAATTTTCTAGCATTTTGATTCGTGCCATTGAACATGCTCTCAGGTGTTGGTCTTTAACATGTATGGCAAAGCGAGTGTCATCAGCTGAAGAGTGCTGTGGAGCTTTTTTAAAGAAATACCAGCCATTGCAATGGATCCTTTGCGGAAGTATAATGATACATGTTACAATCCCCCCACAACAAAAAAGAGGGAAAAATGATACTACTTGAACCTTCATCTCCCAACACATCAGCACAGCGGCCCCAACCTAGGACTTCGATATAAATTTTCATTCTCTTGTTGCGCATGGTGGTCTATCAATAGAGTGGCCGCGTTCAATGTCTGTTGATCTGTGAATTTTGGTGCTGACAAAGAAGCTGTTCACAAATCTCCACATGCGACAGGGATTGATAAGCAAGAGTTCTTCTACGAAAAGGTGCTCGATGATTTTCTTGCACTAAAATATATCTCCTGTACCTAGCCATCTAGAGATGGCGAAGACTGCCTTAATGTAGGGCTGACGCTGCCACCTCGGGTCATTTTTAGTGCATCCAGAACCTTTTGTATCTCCATAGTCATTGCACTGTCCACGCTGCCTGACGATAGCTTCTTGTGTGATTTCTGCAAGTGAAGCTTGAGTGAACTGCTACTCAGACCAGCATTATCCCCACAGACGGGACAAACTTTAATCTCTGGCTTCCGTCTCTGCCATTCCATGGAAACCTTCCCGTGCAGTTGGCGGTCCAGATCCAATAAAGCTTTTGCAAAACCATCGTTGGGCTGAGCTCGGCGGTGAGCTCGTCTTAGAGCATTCCATGCTTCTAGTAGAGTGAATTTCCTGCATCAAGAAGAAAAATGCTAGATTTACAGAACTTACGACGCAGCAGCTTATTCACAGTAGACATTCAATAATCCGCTTGTTTGATGACAGAGCTTCCATACATGAAAAACCTAGTGATTTTCACTTACTTCCTGAGCATTAAATATGCAAGAACTAATGTAGCACTCCTACTTCTCCCTTCGAAGCAATGAACTACAACCCTTCCGCCTATTGATTCAACATGATCAATAAAATCAGAAGCTTCTCCAAAGATACTGCTGATATTTGAATCCTCATGGTCACTAATCTGTTCAAGTAGAAAGTAGTGTTGTGAATATAGAATACGTTCCAAATATATGCTGGAAAATGAAAAATGGTGAGGAGCTCCAGATTCTGTGATCAATAATGTTACAGATTATTTTGCTCTACCCAGAACGATATTGGAAAATCTGGCTATTAGAAACATAAGGAAAATCATCTGCAAACTTTATGATGTCTGCAGAAACTTTCTGAGAACATGAAGAGAAAAAACACGCTGTGCAGCAAAACAGTTGTTTTTCTGAAAATTACCAACTCTTCCAGATAGGAGCACATGTCTGAGAATGCTACAACGACTACTCCTACTGTTCTAATAAATTATTTCATTTTTTGGTCTCTGATAGCAGAGAGAAACCTTAACAAATTGATCCAGCTTTACTCAAAGTTATAAAACAAAGCAGAGCACTGTCCCCAGAAGAATGGGAAGACTGCAAATGGAGAAGGAAAAACTCACTTACCGAAAAATTCTTGTACTGAAACAGATCTGGGTGTTGTGACTCTGACTGTCCAATTTCATTGGCACACAAACACAAAATATGCGTGATTCCTAGATTTTGCAAAGTGTAAACTGATCTTGCAGCCAGGGTGCCACCAATAAACAGACTATTTGTGATTAATGATGGTTTCTCTGTGTTTGCAGCTTCGGAGATCAATGATATCCTCTCAAGAATGTGCTCTAATCTTACCTGTAAGTTATAGTGAAAAAAATTTGGAAAATCCCAAAATAAGGAAAATAAATCTTTCCCAGGAACTGTCTTGCATGTTAGCAAAACATTAACAAAAACATTGACTTCATCTTAGATATGCAACCTGAACAATGCATGGATCTATTACCTTCAACTCATATGCATCCACAACACAGTTACTATCACTGCCCTCAAAATATCCTGTGTTGAAATTGTTCTCCTGACAGAGTTTGATGGCATCATTTCTCAGCATTTCATTCCAGTGTTCTAATTCTTCATTTGTTTCAGTATCAACCTAACATATAATGATGCATGTCAGACAATAAGATGTTAGATCAATGACAAAAAAAAAAATCTTTACTCGTATAAAAAAATATCTTTATTTTGCTTCCCTTACACAATGCAGTTTCTACATTTTTTCACCCTTCTCAAACGGCTTTTATTTGCTTGGTAATTAGCACAGGGACATTGCATAATTCTTTACATTTCTCACATTACAGGTTCTAGTAAAATAAGATGATTAAACAGTAACTCCCTAATGATCAAGCAATTAAACAGTTCCCCTTGCCACACGACCTTCTTTTCAAATCGAGTTTCAGAGTATACCAAGTTTAATTACACTTGACAGAATGCGGTGATGCATGCTATTGATCAACGTGGAAATTGTGGCAAAAGTATCAATTTCTATGTGTTCTCTTTTGACCTTTAATACACATGTTTTCTAGGTTTTTTCCTCCTCACTTTAAAGGGGGTAATTATGCAGAAGACTAGAAGTACGGTGCATCATTGCAACAATTATCTCTTCTTAAAACTACACGAGCTGAAAAAATCTGTAGAACATGAAAATGACTTCTCATGCAATTGATGGTTGAAAAATTTTGGACCATTTTGCCTCTGGCATTCCCGAATCACATTTCTAACACTGTTGTCGGTGTGCTATTGTGTTATATATGCAGCTTGTTATATAAAGTGGCTACAAGAGCCAGCCACTGATTAGCATGAAAGATGATAACTTAACCAATCCATTTTTTCAGTTATGAAAACATGTTAAATCTTAGAACAATCAGGGCGAGAAGAAAAAACAAAATACATTTTTGGAACCAAGGTTTTGCTTCTTGACTAGTTGGACTCTGAATTGCCATCTTCAAGCACTGTAACCAGTGATCTATGCCTAGCAAGCATATGATTTCCATATCCACGTTAATTGACATTCTGACCTTGGCAAATTTAAGAATTTCACGGAGCTTTGTCATTAGACACAGGCTACGAAGGGGCTCTCCACTCCCCTTGGACAACTTTCCATGCCAGCTTTCTCTTGACATGGGAGAACTAGAATCTGAGTTCTCTTTACTTCCTAAAGATGACCTTGGAGTTTGAGCCATTCTCTGTGAATCTGAATCACTAAAATCTGAATGGTTATCATTAAGAAAGCGTTCCTTACTTGGTGGAGAAGGATAATGAGCAACCCCATGTGAAGGTGACTTGGGGATCACCAAATCTTCTCTGTCAGTGTCCCCTGATGTTTTATTTGTGATGTTCAATAAAACTCGTAACAAGCCATCAAGTTTTTGGTGAAGAGTGAGAAGGAACACGTGGAAACCTTGCAGATCCCTGAGCGCAGCACGGAACCCACCTCGAAATTCCTTAACAACTGACACCATTTCTGTTACTTGTGTATCAGTAAAGTCAGTGCCTACCAATGGAGGAGCCCCTAATTTCCCTCCTGTTACTTCATATAACAAATTAGAGGTGTAATCAGAACTGTTGAGAAGCAGCTCAATCAATTTAGGATAATTTGCCTGGTCATCTGTGCGTTTTTCAGCAGGAGGCCGACGAGGAACACCAGAATCAATAGCCACAGCGTGAGAAATGAGGTCAGAAAACAATGATTCTCCTGATTTTCGGACTCTTGGCATTTTGTTGGATTTTGGAGATTCTGTAATATCAGAAACATCAGAGCCCTGTGATACAAATCCTGGTACTCGATTATGAGTGTTAAACTTGCTATTCAGTGAAGTTGCCCTTCTTTCTTTCTGTAGAGCTTTGATCATCTTTGGTCGGTATCGGTTAATTGCAGAATCAAAAGCAACCTCCAAGGCATTTACATTTGATGAGGTCATTTTCTCAGCCAACAATAGATTTGCAGGATTTCCACGCCATCTGAGCTGACGGCAAGGGAGTCTATCTTCATTTCTGATGACAAGGTCCAATAGGAAGACCCTACCAAGTGCTGCTGCAATTCTTTCTCCAGTCTCACATGGCTCAAATGCATTTGAGCTCTCCAATAAAGGAGATCCATGAACATAACTGCAAAAACACAACATAGTGGCCTTTGAAATACTAATGCAAAAGGCAATGTCCTCTGCAATGCCTGCAATATGAAAAACCATGAATCCTCCTCACTGTGATATAGAGTAGGAGTAGGGACCAGGGAACTGATTGAGAAATGCTAGTAAAGATGAATCGGCACATGATGATATCAAGTGATACTCTTTGCTGGCTCAAACTTTTAGATGTGGCATCCCTAAGTTTCTCAGTAATTGGATGTGCAGGGTAGCTGTGGTCAGTGTAGTCACCCCAGCATACTAAACAGGTGAATTTCATTAAAGATGCGCATGTGAATTTCATTAAAGATACATGTGCACGCACAATATTAGATTATAGCAAAGAACAGAATCTCTTTCCCAAGCCCTTCCCCTTTCAGCCTATTCGGTTAAGGAGCCAGGATGGGAAGGAAGCAAAAGTATTTTATGATTTCACTTTATAGTAACATGATTCACAAATCTAGGTTCTAGTTTCACCTCATCAAAAGAAGGCATCGGCTGAGTTCAAGAGCTTCCAGAAGCTCAGAACATGTCACTATACCTACTTCATCTCCTTCTGAAGCTGCTATAACTCTTGCTTTCTCTGCAGCTTCCTTGATCTGGAGCCACTCTGGGCTACAATTTTGAACGACTCTAGCCTGCAGTTATAAATATTCACAGGAATGTTTATCATTAACAAGAAAAGAAGAAAATGTTTGGGCAAGATTTTTTAAGAAAAGACTGCAGTGCAATCTTAGAAAAACCACTAACTACTGGGCTATGACAGCATAACCTGTGGAGTTTGGACTCCTAAACACTTTGCAAATTCATAGCCAAGACGTTCTGATTGTGTGGCCATCCTTGAAGATGAAAACTTTATGACAGCTGCTGATTCCTTGTGAAAAGCATCAGCATTTCCTTGCTGGTTGAACAAGGCAAAGAATACAACTCCCCCAGAATTTACAGTTACCTACATGTACACAGCTAAGGAGAATTTGAGACAGCCAATGAGAAGAAACTGTGATGCACTGGTTTCTTCTCTAATCTATTCTACAGACAGGCAAACTCAATATTCTTTCAATGATACCTATATAATGTAAATATAGCAGTTCAGAGTCTTACCCAGAACTCCTATCCTGGAAATAACCTAAAAAATTGTCTAAGCTATTAATAAGTTAAACTCGGTTAAACAAATCCAAAACATGCGTTAGTTTAGAAGCTAGACTAGCCAGTTAGGCTGAAAAATAGGAATCAAGATGACATCATTGAAGAATATGTACAAATTTCCAAAGGCTTTGTGCTTTGACTTTACAATTATAAATCACAAAGCAGAAGCTGTTTAAACTATATTATAAATAGGATCACATACTTCGAGGGCTTTACTCATTTCATCCTCAGAATTTTCAGTGCTACTACCATGCTCAGTGTGGTGGAGGGAAGACAGCATGTCCCAAGAAAAAGAGCTCGACTCAATGTCCAGTGCCACAGCTTTACCAAGCCTTTCCCACAAACTGACCTCTGGAACTTGCTCCGGAGGTGGACTTTTTGAATCAACAAGTGATTCTCCAACACTGCACGGTAGTAATGACAACAAGTAGGTAAAAAGAAACATCATTCCGGAAATGGAGACAGACAGCATGTGAATCACACATTGACGCGCAAAAACAAAAAACTAGCATTAAACATTTGCAATTGTATCTGTTTGTTGTATCTGTTTGCTCATCGAACAACTCAAGTTTTCCCCTCATTCACTTGCTATACTGAAACCAGCAGGTGGTTTATCAAGGGCTTCTTGCCATTAGTTACAGCAGGCACTCCACACTTCTTCACATGATAATAAGAAAAGCAATTAGGTGAGACAAGTTTCACTTTATTTTGTCAGCTGGGAATGCATTCTTATAATTCTTAAGAGCATTTCCAAGGATCACTTATAAACATCTGCAGACAAACAAAAAAGATAAACTACTTGCAATATTTAGATTAATAAAAGCTCCCAGTTTTGTGGAATGTCTTGGTTAATTGTCTTCGGTAATAATTGCAAATCTACCTCATCGGCTCCCATTATAATCTCATTAACTGTCTACCTCATAAGTAAAATTAACAATAAAGCACCAGCATTTAGTCTATCTGAACTAATCACCATAATTAGTTTGATGGTTGACATAAATGATGACAAAGATAGAGGGGAATAGGAGACCTGGAGGGCATAGTTTCGAGCCTGTAAGGCCGGCGTGGGAACCCCGAGGCACCATACTTGTCACTTCTCTTACGAACCAACTCCAGCCATTGTGCAAACCGATATGCTGGGCCCGCTGTTATGTCTCCCAACATATACAATACCTGAAATCAAAATCCAAAATACTAAACTAGTAAATTCACCAGTCTTGCCATTTCCTTTCTTGAACTAACAGGAAAAGAAAACAGATTTTCAATTTCCCATTCTTTTACATCATCACATTCAACAATTTCCCCTCTCAAACTATCAGGAAAAAGGAAAACTCCAATTTACCCCAAAAGATAATCATTTTCCTTTCCATTCCTTTGTACTATCACATTGTACCATTTCTCAGTCAAAGGAAAAAAAAAGAAAATATTAGAAAAGAAAGAAATTTCAATTTACCTTGACAATATTTACATGGTAGCAGCACCTCCTCTCCCTCAAAAAGGGCAAAGTAACAGAATGATAGAATGAATTAAAAAAAAAAATTAAAAATTACCCGGGAAGTAACAGTAAGAGGTAAATGAGGATCAAGCTCTTCAGATCCCAGGTCCAGTTCCCTCTCTTCCTCCTGCAATTTCCACATAAATAACCAACAACAAACCAGATGTTAACAGTGTCAAATATGTGAAATTTATCATTGAAGCAACCATTGATCCATAAAATCCATCTGGGTTTCTATCTAAGATTAGAAATCTTTATTCTTTACGTGTCCGTGTATAAAAAGAAACAAAAAAGAAGGGCTTTTTTGTGTGCGTTTTTTTTACCTGGACTTGGACTGTGGTGTTGATGATTGATAAAGTGTCTTCCTTTTCATCTTTCAACATTATTTTCTTAAAAAAGAAAAGAAAAGAAAAGAATTTGAGGTGTGAATGTAGGAGGGTATATATAATATGCTACTAATATAATGTAATAATTTTCATAATTGAGTGAGAAAGATGATGATCTAGTTTCTTATGATGGACCAAGAAAGAGAGAAACAATCCCCGCCTTTTCAGCTTGGTTTGGCGGTTGATTGGCCAATGTAAAGTTAATTTAGAGGGTGGAAAGAAAGAGAAGTGAGAGCATTTATGATACAGTGCTTTAATTGCAAGAAAGTGAAGTGATTCTTGATTTGGGTTTTGACTTTTGATAATGATGATGACTGCAGATGAGCTTGTTTGTAAGTCATGGTTATATGTTCATGAAAGATGTGTTGGAACCATAGCTTTAGCAGCCATGGTTTCCAGCAAAGAAGAGATCAGACACGGAAACCGACCTATGTGGCCATGGTCGGTGATGGGTCGTGGGTGGCAATATTATAAGATTGCAAAGTGCTGTCTACGTGTATGTTTACAGTGTTGCAGTGCATAGTATTTTTTTTAATTAAATATATTTAAAAAATAGAAGATATCACAAAAATAAACCCTTAATAAAAATATGTGTTTGGCATCGTTCGGTAAAAAACAAAAAATTATAATTATTTTCAAAGAGAAATTTTTAATATATCTTAAAATAAAAAATTATAAATAATAAAGATAAAATAAATTTAAAATCAAGATGAAACTAAAATTATTTTCAACATATTATAGTCTGTAAGTGTTTACAGAAGTGAATACTGTGCAAAAGCCATGCTCTCCAGAAAATTAATTATAGGCCCCATAATTTGGTGTAGTTTGTATATAGATCCTTAATTTAGGCCCTCCAAAGATTATAGATATATTTTTTCCCCTCTGAGGTGCCACTGTATGAGTCACCCGTGCTGATGGCAGCGTCTCTGGCGTGAATCACATGATTGTTTGAAAAAATTATGTTGAAAGCCAAGTGTATGGTATTGATGCTTTGTTGCTGTTTTTGTTTCTCCTTTTGTCTTGAGTCGTGTTTAGACAAACTAAGAATATTGAAATTAATGGTTATATTACTCGTTATTATTTTAAGTATGCTGTCATTACTCTTTTTTTTATTTCATTTCTTTTTGTAGAATATTGACTTTTTAACTAAGTTATATTTTATATTTTATTTTTGTTTCTTGGTTAGTAAATTCTTGATGTTTATAATTATTGTATCATGATTTTTTAAAAAAATATTAATATATATATATATATATCTTATTTTATTTATTTAGGATAAAATAATATCAGAATGTGGTGATTAATAAAAATCCTAACCTATTTATCTAAAAATATAAAAATAAGTTAAGTTTAAATTATTTTATAACTATTTTGATAATTTTTATTTGCAATCACTATAAAAAATAAAACCTTTAATGTCTTCAATCCAATTAAAAGAAGTACTAGGTAGATAAAAATATATAAATTTTGATTGATTTAGTTTAGATCATATGTTTGAGCTAGATAATATATCAAGATATATACATTAAATTAGATAAAAAAATTTAATTTTAAAGAACTTTAAAATCCAAACAAAACTTGAGATTTTTTTGTTATATTATATGTTCATAAATCAATATCCAATGGGTTTGTGTATGTGTGAGTGTATATTATATTTCTATTTTTTTTGGTTTTTTATTGATCCAATATGATATTTTTTCTATACTAATTGAACCTTACTCTATATTTTTTTTAATTTAGTTTAGTATCTCAAATTGTTTTTGGAAGCTCATTGAAGAAGTTTTATTTGCTTAAAGTTTTGCTTTTGTTGAAGAATAGAAATATTTTATGGATGGTATTAAGAATCATTATTATTTTGACACTAACAAAGGGAAGGGTGGAAAATTCCTATGAGTTAGTGATTAGAACATATGGATAGAACTTATAATGGGGTCTTGAAAAATAAATAATTTTTGTTGGATCACTATATTTATTTTAGGTTTATTAAGGATTTTATTAATTAAAATTTTTAGTTATCTTGACAGAAATTTGATATCTTTACTCCCATCACAGCAAATCATTTTTTTTCATAAAGGATTATGATGCCTTTCCATGAGCTTATTGATTTATTTATTAGCTCTTATTTGTGGTGCATAATATCATTATATGTAAGTGATGGTTATAAAATAATAGGTTAATTGGATAAGATAACATAATTTTTTTGTATTTATAAAATGAATTTGTGGTTTATTATAATGGATCTTATTAATAATACAAAAAATAAATCTGTCATCTTATCTTGATAAAAATTGTTTTTAACCTTGTCAGATATTTATTCTAGTATTTAGAGCACCTACTATATAAAATAAATTATAAAATATTAGAGTTATGATTCATATTTAATTTAATATTTAAATCCTGCTAATAAATTCTAAAAAGTTTCAAAGAGTTACAAATTCTAAATTGAAAGATTTTTCTTTCTTTTAGTTTCTTTGATTTCTTGATAAAAATAAATATAATCAATAGTGATTTAAATATATACAGAAAGAATTTATTTTATATATTTTTTACTAGTAGTTACCAAAAGATACAAAATAATCTTTCTTCCATGGGAGCTTCTCTTCAAGCAATGCATCATAGAAATTGTTGAGACTTTTTGTATCTTAACAAACCCATTAAACCTATTATTTTATTTGAATGAAGAAAAAAAAAAAAAACAAAATCGTTAAGCCAAAGAAGTAAGTAGTTCTCTTTGAATCTCCATCTTTAAGTGACGCGATAGGACCGACACCATCAGTTATAATATCTACCACTATAAAATTGTTGTAATCATCACAGTAATACCATCTGACGGTCATAATTAATCATAAATTAATGAACAAGATAACATAAAAAGGAAAATGAATGGACGTCGAAGAAAAAGACAAGTGGCGTATGAAAAACAGTTTTAAGATAATGTCGGCCGTGCATGCATCTACTTTTGTAATTTAACGGCCGTCAATCACGTGTATGACTTTTAATTAGCTTAAGTTTATTATCATTTTAAAAATGTGTTTTTAAAAATTAATATTTTATATTTTAAAATTAATTTTTTTATAAAACTTTCAGTTTTTTTAATATACTAACATCAAAAATAATTTTTAAAAAATATTATTTTAATATAATTTTAAATAAAAAACATTTTAAAAAACTAATATTACCAAACTCACAACTATCCTTTAACACAAATCTCCATGCAGATAAATCTGATGGTCCCAATGCTAGCTAATTGTCAAAGTGTTCTCTACATATAAACATGCTAAATTCTGAATCATTCGTGTAATTCATTGCAAAACTCAAAAACAAACTGGCTAAAATGGCATCTACAAAACCTTGCAAGAACAAGGTTCAAGACAAGGTTGCTATCGTCACGGGAGGTGCCAGTGGCATAGGCGAGGCCACCGTGCTTGCCTTTGCTGAAAACGGCGCACGAGCAGTCGTGATCGCAGATATTCAAGATGAAAAAGGCCAAAAGCTTGTAGAATCCATCGGAACTAACAGATCCACTTACATCCACTGTGATGTAACTGATGAAAACCAAGTCAGATCCCTTGTGGAATCCACTGTTCAACTTTATGGTCACCTTGACGTGATATTCTGCAATGCCGGCATTGCAAGCTTTGGTAAGCAAAATGTTCTTGACTTCGACCTGGACTCGAGCGACAAACTCTTTGCAGTAAACGTGCGTGGCACAGCAGCATGCCTAAAGCACGCGGCGCGTGCCATGGTGGAAGGAGGTGTAAAGGGCAGCGTCATATGCACATCAAGCGTCGCTGCGACTTTTGCAGGGGACAAGCTCACAGATTATATCATGTCCAAGAGCGGGGTTTTGGCACTGATGAAATGTGCAAGTTATCAGTTGGGTGAGCATGGGATAAGAGTCAACTGTGTGTCTCCAGGACCAGTGGCGACACCTCTAGCATGCAAGACATTCGAAATGGGAGCAGAGGAGATGGAGAAGGCTTTTCAGTCGTCTTATTACTTGAAAGGTGTGTTGAAAACGAAGCACGTAGCTGACGCAGTGCTGTTTCTTGCTTCTGACGATTCTGAGTTTGTGACTGGCCAGAATTTGATCGTCGATGGTGGGTTTAATTTTCAATCTTTTCCCAAATAAATAAAATGATCCGGGGAAGGATGGTGTCGGATTTAGTTCTTAATTAATAAATGATTTTGCATATGCTTAATTTGTCGAGAAATTTATTTATTATTGAGGGATCCACCTGATCTTCCAAATAACTCTTTCAAGATTTTCTTTTGATGACTTATTATTTAAGGATTTAATTAAGTAATACCATCAATTTAAATTTGATTTATTTCAAATCAACCAAAGCATCATATATAATCAACACTCTCAATTATTGGTAGATATGCATTATTGCTCATGCTGATGGGAAAGCAACGCTTTCAATTGCTAGAAGACGTGTAAAACAACTGTGTTTTGAGGTCTTCTTTTTTAAAAATTCAATTTTTTTAAATACCCTGTTGTCTTCAATGATTGAATCGTTTTGGTTCAGTAAAAAAATACACAGTTCACCTTTGTAAAGAGGCACACCATAAATTTGACACCTACATTCATTATAACCTCCTTTCAAGAACTCCTGCAATTGGCTTTTTTTCCTTCGTCAAGAACACAACAGGCCTAACAGCCACAAATCTTGACTTTATAAAAATTGGGTTTTTATTTGAATCCATGAAGTTCAAGTCCTAGACCAACCAAGTCTTGAAAGACGAAAATAAAAATAAAAATTAAAGCTTAAAAAAAACCCAAAAAAGACATGAGTCAACCCTAGTCTAGAGGTTACCTTCTTTCTCAATTAAAATATGTTGCAGATCTTCTTTAACGGGATAGACTTACTGATAACATAACTGTAGATACTCCCATTAAGATTAACACAAGATATTCTTTTTTTGATGGTTTACCTATGACAGATCCTACCTTATACTATACTATATGTTGTTACCCATTTTAAGCCATACGTGCTACTGGAGATATCCCTTTTAAATTGAAGGCAGAAGTTTAGTTCACGGTTGCTGGGAAATTGACAAAAGCTAAGA
>NW_011499959.1:305069-307279 GCF_000495115.2 Populus euphratica | reverse complement strand
TCTTTTACACAAAAATAAAACTAAAAGACCCCGAAATCAATCGATGGTCGCCGCGACGCCGCGCTCCGCTCGCGAGGGTGCGACAGGATGGCGACTGCATTGGGGACCTTTGGACTAAGCTTGGTAATTGTTTTATTTTATTATGCTATGTGTTGTTTTTTTTTTATTATGAATGATACTTTGTTTAAAAGCTTTAGCATGCATCTTTATATTTTGTAATACATGGTGTAGTCATGCATCACTTTGTTATTATTATCTTTTTTAAGGCATACACATTAAACTTTAAGCTAAGTGAGGGACTAACAGCTTACCTTATGACTTGAGTCAAGGTTTGAGTTTGTGTAAACTCCAACTCTTTTCTGAGTATTTAGACTGATAGTGATTGGTACACGTGCCATCCCATTATCTGTTGAACCCCCATATTGCCTTTACGAGGGAGATCACTGGGACAGTAGGGGACCCTTTTTAGAGACCAAGTCGTAAACCTATCCTATGTTTCACGTAAAGGAACTAGAACCTACCCTTAGGGTGTATGCTCCATAATATCCTTTTCATTGAAACAATTTTAACCCTAAGGCACTTGAACTATAGGACTTGTGAATGAAATAGCCACCATTACTGAATTTTTCATTATAGAATATAGGAAAAATTCTAAACTATCACAATTGACTGAAGGAGACTGCCTTAGAAGCGATGCTAAGAAGCTATCACCAATTAAGAACCTGAATTGCATTATGAATGAGGTGAACAAGTTAACAACTCCCTTTTAGAATATGGATAAGGAAGCATTTTTTTAGGAAATACGGACATTTGGTGGAAATTGCAAGAGTAGAAGTTTTAAGCCCAGCTGTGTGAGTTTTAGTTTATTTTTGGGATCCAGACTACTAGTGTTTTTCTTTTAAAAGCATAGACCGATGTCCCACTATAGAGGAATATAGAATGTTGATTGAGTTTCCAAATAATTTATATAGGATTTATTTCCCTTTGAGATTTGATAAGATCATCCTCGAATTGTCAAAATTACTCAGAATCGCTAACTTGGAAAAGTTTTTGGAAAAGAATGTTATCGATCTGAAATAGAGGATGCTAGAAATTAAAGTGATAAAAAAGTCAGGATTAGAAAAAGAGAGATTGATTGCCTTGGGCACATTTGGCCTTGTGTTGTTCCCAAGTCAAATAGGTGTAATAAGTTTAGAGGTCGCTGCTGCTTATGTAGAGTATGAGAATACACAAATCAATCCAGTGGTTGCTATTTTAGTTGAAATCATATTGACACTTAACCATTATAGTAGGACTGGAAAAGGAGCAATGAGATGCTGCTTGTAATTGTTATATATCTAGATGGTTAGCCATATCGAAACAAAAAAAACCTATCTTTAATAATTTTTTATGGTTCACCTAAAGACCCTTGAAATTAATAAAAGAAGAAGAATTGGGAGATCTAGACAACCAAGGTTGGGTTGACAAATTAGAAGGTTTACCTAATAGTGATTTCAAGTGGAGAGCCTCATGGGTAATGGCAGTAAAACTCCTAATGAGTTATGGACAAAGACATTGGGTGTCATTAGTAGGGATTACAAGTTATGTGAGTTATGCTCCTACCCTAGTGGTAAGGCAACTTGGGGGCATGCGGTTTTTTTTTTAAGGACTATGAAAATTGCTTAATTTTTTGGTTTGTTCAAAGATCCTACTACACAAGAAGTTTTAGAGATCATCAAACAAGATAGGAGGCATCTGGTTTTGGTCGAGATAAAAGGTTTAAAGGATCCAAGTGTAAGTGAAGGATATGCAAGATGGAGAGACTTCGTTATTTTAGCCATGCCTTGTGTAAGAGTCAAATCTCCCAAAACCATAGAAGATCCTATTAAAAGAAAAAGGGTAAATAATGAAGAGGAGTTGAGAAGACAAGTGGAAAAACTTTGGATAGAATTGAGCAAAAGCAAAAAAAAGATAAGGCAATGTTGGAAGAAATTATGCATGAGCAAATACAATCTAGAGATGCAAGAATAACAAAGCTTGAGTTAAAACTGGGTGAGGAGAAGATTGCTAGTGAAGAAAGTGAGAAGGAGTTAGGAGGGATAAGTTTGGATTGGATGTAAAGTTTCTCTGAACTTGAAGTAATGGATATTGACTTTAACGATTGCAAACGAAGCATAAAATATTACCAAGAAAAGTTTGCACAAGTTCAGTTCGAATTTATGGATAGGATA
>NW_011499959.1:301928-304873 GCF_000495115.2 Populus euphratica | reverse complement strand
TGTATCCATACCTAATATACAAATGCATTCTTATCATAATCATACATTATATCATGCATTGTGTTATGCATTTATGCACACATTCGCAAACCTAGAAACATAGATCCTCCTTCTAGAATCCACAACACTCGATTAAAGAAAAGGATGGAAAATAAAGGTTATACCCAAAAGCTTAGTATCAAATAAGAGCTTGAAGGAATTTGGAATGATGTTGCCTACCTAATCAGTTTGCTTGAGAAAATGTTTTGAGACAACTTTTTTCCCTTTAATGAGATCATGCATTTTCAAAAGTTCATCTTGAATTTCGAATGATGTTGCCTACATAATCGGTTTGCTTGAGAAAATGTTTTGAGACAACTTTTTTCCCTTTAATGAGATCATGCATTTTCAAAAGTTCATCTTAATGTTTTTACACATCACTTTCTGTTTTCAAAATAGATCTTCCAAAATGAACACCTGCACTTTACATTGAGAATGAATGGCCACACTTTAAAGAATACATAGTAGCTGTAAAAGAGAGAGAATGAAATGAAAAGAGGACAACATGAACAAGTTTGGAAGATGGAAATAGGACAACATGAACAAGCTTGGAAACCCGCTAAAGAGGAACTTGAAACCATAGATATAAGCAATGAAAAAAATAAGAATTTTTTTTTATTAAAGATAGGGACTATAATCACTCCTAAAAGAAGAAGAAGAAGAATTGGTTACTTCAAGAGATGTTTTTTTTTCCTTGGTCCTATAAGGATATGTCTGGCTTAGATACAAATATTATAGTACAAAGGGTACTGCTAGTAGAAGGATGCAAATTGTTTAAGCAAAAATTAAGAAGAATTAATCCTGATGTCTTAATCAAAGTAAAGGTAGAAATTAAAAAGTAGTGGAACGTCATTTTTCTAGAAGTAGTCAAATATCCACAATGGGTGTCCAACATAGTGGTAGTACCTAAAAAGAAAGATAAAATCAGAGTTTGTCTACCACACATAGATATGTTAGTTGGCAATACAACATGTATCTCCACATATTCTTTTATGGATGGATTTTTGGGGCTATAATCAAATAAAAATGGTGTAAGTGGATAAGAGGAAGGCAACATTTGTAACACCATAAGAAACCTTTTGTTACAAGGTCATGCCATTTGGGTTAAAGAATGTTGGGGTCACCTACCAAAGGACTGGGTAACTCTATTTCACGACATGATGCAAAAAGAGATTTAAATATACGTGGATGACATGATTGTTAAATCTAGAGAAGGAGAGAATCATATCCAAATATTGAAGGAATTGTTTGAAAGACCAAAGAAGTACAAGTTGAGGTTTAACAATGCAAGGTGTTCATTTGGGGTGAAATCTAGGAAGTTGTTGACAAAGGGATAGAAGTGGACCCTGGTTAAGTAAAGGTTATTCATTCTATGCCAGCTTTCAAGGCTGAGAAGGATGTAAGAAAGTTCTTGGGGAGGTTGAATTATATTGCTTAGTTTATATCCCAATTAACCACGACTTGTGACCTAATCTTTGTTTGTTAAGGAAGAAGAATCTTGAAATTTGGAATAAGAATGTGAAGGAGCTTTCGAGAAAATCAAGCAGTACCTACTAAATCAAACCCTATCTATCAAGCTGATTTGCAAAAGTTCTACTGGCTGAGTAATGTATAGTATATATGACAAAGAAAGCTATAAAAGGGAGTGTTATTGCTGATCACCTGGCCAACCATGCCATTAAAGATTATAAGTCATTAAAATTTGACTTTGTAGATGAAGATGTACTTTCAGTTGATGAAGGGAAATTAGGTTGGTGGACTATGTATATTGACAATGCTGTAAACATATATGGTAACAGATGTGGTGTCATGATAATCTCTGCAAATAAAAACAATATTCGGTTTTAGTTAAGTCATAATTTGGGTGCACCAACAACACAATTGAGTATGAAGCTTGCATTCTCGGTTTTAGAGGCTATATTGGAGCTAAAAAAAAATAAATAAATGTCATGGAGACTCAATGTTTGATCATTTACCAAGTAAAAGTAGAATGACAAACCAAGAAAGAGAAGTTAAGGCCTTACCAGGAATACTTGTCTAAATTAGCCGAAGAATTTGAGGAAATAGAGTTAACCCATTTAGGAAGGGAAGGAAACCATTTTTGTTGATGCTTTAGCCACGTTTAGCTTCCATGGCCAGAATGGATTTTGGACACAAGGTACAAGCGATACACATTGATATCAAAAGTAACCCAACTCATTGTTGCTTAGCTGAAAGAGAAATAGATGGAAACCCTTGGTACTATGATATCAAGAATTTCATCTAAAACTGGACATATCCCATGGGGGCATCTGAAATTAACAAAAAGACTTTGAGGAGGTTGGCAATGGATTTGTATCTTGATAGGAAGACTTTGAGTAAGATATCATTTGACAGAACTTTGTTGAGATGTTTGGATGACGTGGAGGCAAAAAGTGATGAAGAAATTTATGGAAAGAGACTTGATCTGTCAATATGGTCCATTAGAAAAGATTATAATTAATAATGCACATGAACTTCAATAGCAAGATAATAATAGAACTCTGCGCTAAATGGAAAATTAAGCATTCATATTCATTGCTATATAGGCCAAAGATGAATGGTGCGGTAGAAACTGTTAAGAAGATTTATTTAGAAGATGGTAGTCATCTATAAGAACTGGCATAAGATGTTGCTATTTACTCTTCATGCGTATTACACCACAAACCAAACTTGAACAAGAGTCACCCCATACGCTTTGGTATATGGAATGGAGGTGGCGATGCCTTTAAAAGTAGAAACCCCCTCATTAAGAGTATTGGTAGACTTTAAGTTTAGAGGAGGTGGAATGGATAAAAGTTAGTTATGAATAGTTGAATCTAGTCGGTAAAAAAAGGGATAGTTGAAATCTGTCAACATCAAGGATGGCCAAATCATATGATAAGAAG
>NW_011499959.1:301382-301582 GCF_000495115.2 Populus euphratica | reverse complement strand
AAAAAATATAACATTTACTAGGAGAAGAGCACCAAACAATAAGGGTCGTTACGTGTTAAATGAAGCGTTCTTTGAAGGAGCTTTATTGTTATCTAGAATGGGTGGAGGAGATCTAGTGAATGCTAACTGTGCTAACTCTATGAGAAATAATATACTTCCTGATCAATAAAATAAAGTTCGGTCATGAATTCTCTCTGTAA
>NW_011499959.1:295049-300096 GCF_000495115.2 Populus euphratica | reverse complement strand
GACATTGAGACCACTTTTTAGAAAAAGCATGGAGTTTTTCTAAAAAATCTAACAACGGGCAGGTCACCCGACATTCAGACCACCTTTTAGAAAAAGCGTGGAGTTTTTCTAAAAAATCCAATAACGGCTAGGTCACTCGACATTAAGACCACCTTTTATAAAAAACATGGAGTTTTTCTAAAAATCTTACAATGGGCAGGTCACCCGGCATTGAGACCACTTTTTAGAAAAAAAAAAAAGAGTGGAGTTTTTCTAAAGAATCTTACAACGAGTAGGTCACCCGACATTGAGACCATCTTTAGAAAAGCATGGAGTTTTCTAAACGGGCAGGTCACCCGGCATTTAGACCACTTTTAAAATTCTTTTGAATAGAGAAACAGGTAGGTCACCTAATAGTGAGACCACATTTAAGAAGGCATCTAGTTTTGATAGTTTTATTAATTTATCTTTACAAAACTTGCTACTCAAGTTTTAGCTTCACAAGTTTCGTAAAGAGGGGGAATCTGTTGTTACCCATTTTTAAGCCATACGTGCTACTGGAGATATCCCTTTTAAATCGAAGGCAGAAGTTTAGTTCACGGTTGCTGGGAAATTGACAAAAGCTAAGAAGAAAGAAATGTTTTTTCGAACCCTGTTTCAGCCATCTCCTGCTCTCTTTATCCTTCCCCATTGCTACCGAAATTGTTAGGATTCTTAGGCTAATTAGGATTCTTTATAATGCTAAATTCATTCCTCTTTTACATGGGCTGTAAGGTTGAAATAAATCCCTTGAAAATGGCACTAGAAAAACTAGTTCTACTGCTGCCGTAATTTTTTTGTTCCAACTTAGACCCTGATTCTGACTTGGGTTCGTGCAATATTTGACCATCCCAACTATATTCTATAGACTTGGGTTCGTGCAATATCTGACCATCCTAACTATATTCTATAACTCATTACATGTTGAAGAATGGACCTACACCTTTATTGGGTCTTAGGGCTCATCGTTCTTATGACAGACTCTCAGTCGAGGATGCTTGGCATTGTCAGTTTCCTGAATTTAGATCGGGAGACCCTTTTTGACCAACCAGATTGTGGCTTGATTTTTTCATGTAAAAAAATTATATCTCGCCTTAACTCCCCTTGAAAGCCATAGTCCTAGACGCATAGATGAATTTGGACTTTCAAATCAATGGATTTCGATATCAGAAGCTCAAGCTCTGCACGTTTAAATATCTGACATGAAAATAGAGAATTTTACCGCGAGTAGGATTCTAACCCAAGTTTTGCATCGGAAAAAAACTTTGTTGCCATCATGATTTTTCCGGTTCATTCTTAGGGTACTCCCAGTCATATCAGGATGCTCGACATTTGTCAGTTCTTAGGGTAGCCTAATATATATATGCACGCACGGTTTGTGGTCTTTAATTGTGATTAACAGTGATGTTTATGTTTCGATAAAAAAAATAAATCTATTTTTTTTCTTGTGTGCTGCATATGGTCAATACCCTAACATTCTTTTTTAATTTTTTATATACAAAAATATAAATATTGGAAGTTCTGAAAATGTGTTTTCGCATGGATTTCTTAAACACAAAAATTATTTTCTTGTATTTTTGGATTTTACAACATGTTTGTAAAACTCCAAAGGATATTGGCCAATATTCCAAAAAAATATAAAAAATCTTATTTTGGAGGGAATTCATCTATTATTCACCGCTAATGTTTGGATAAAGAAATCCTTAAAGGACGAGTATCCAAAATATTATTGGGAATAATTTGTTATTATTCACTGTTAATATTTGGATAAAGAAACCCAAAGTGGTAAATATCCAAAATAATTTTCTAGGAATAATAAATCCGCACACATCCTTGAAAGAAGCCTTGATTATAATCGAGGATATTTTTTTTACTCCACGGTTTACGAGTCGTGAGAGTATAAAACACTAAGACAAAAAAAAAATATTTTTAAAGCACTCTAGATTTCTAATTTTTGCTCCTCCTTGCGATTTACGATTCGCAAACTCTTGAAATACCAAGAAAAAAATGAGCTTGTAAAGCACATCGAATCTCCTTAGATTTCTTTCTTAATAAATTTAGTTAGAATCAAACAAAAAAAACTGACGGGATTAGAAAACACCAACACCATAACAATTATAAGACAAACTAAACACCAAACAGCTTATCTTAGGTAGGGCGTACTAGGGGTGCTAACACCTTCCCTTTGCACAACCAGTCCCTTGCTTTAGAATCTTTGAAAGACCAGTTAGGTTTCCTAGTGACCATAATACTAGGTGGTGACTCTCTTTTACACAAAAATAAAACTAAAAGACCTCAAAATCAATCGATGGTCATTGAGATTAACACAAGATATTCTTTTTTTGATGGTTTACCTATGACAGATCCTACCTTTTACTATACTATACTATACTATTGTTGGGAGCTTGATATATTTCATTATTACTTGTCCGGATATTGCATAAGTTGTTCTTGTTGTTAGTTAGTTTGTTATTTCTCCTACTATAGTTTACTCGGCAACTTTTCTTTGTATTTTGCGATATCCACATGGTATGGTCTTTCACAATCTTTTACTCTCATCCACATCTTCCTTGCAACTGCGAGCATACTTTGATGCTGGTCATGGTAGTGATCCTACAGATTGCAACTTTGTTACTGGTTTCTATATCTTTCTAGGTGATTCTCTTATTTCTTAGAAGAGTAAGAAACAATATATTATTTATCAATCTTCTTTATTACCAAAAAGATTGTTTGGTTACATTGGTTACTTGCTGATAATAGAGTTTCTTTTTCTCATCCTACTACTATGTATTGTGACAATCAGAGTTAAGTCTATTTAAATTGCTCACAATTTGGTTTTTCATAAACGAATTAAGCACATTGAAATCGATTGTTATCTTACTCGTTATCATCTCAAGCATGACACCATTACTCTACCTTTTTTTTCTTCTTTTTTGCAGATTGCAAAATTCTTTACCAAGTCACATTCTATTTCTTGTTTTCATTTTCGAGTTAGCAAACTTTTGATATTTATAATTACCGCATCATGAATTTGAGGGGAGACGTTAAGTGTGTGTGTGTGTCTATCTTGTTTTATTTATTAAGGGTAGAATAATATTTTTAATTTAGCCTATTAGGATTGTTGTCATTAATATGCAGCAATCATGAAAGAAGCATTTGCAGTCTACTCTAAAAAGGAGGGATGCCATTGTCAAAAGGTTACAATGGTAGGTGAGTATTATCAAACAAGTTGCACCAACCATTGATAAAATGATACAACCCATATGCGGCCACCATTAATGTCATAATTTATAGCCAAGTTGTCATACCATTTATGCGTATAAATAAAGGCATAAGTTAAAGAGCAAAATGAGAGAGTTAGAGAATGTGAGAGAAACATGTGAGAGAGAAAAAGGAGTAGCTGCCAAGGACAACAACCTTGTTGCGTTGTGCAACAGTGTTTATGAGAGCAATGAGAGAAAAGTTGAGTGATATGATCCTCCTCTTTCATGTATTTATATTGTTTTCTTTCTCTATCTTTAATAATATCGATTTCTTTTATAAATGTAAGTGATTTATCGAACCATCTTAAATATTGTATCAGTATATTTAGTCTCCAATGGACAATTATCAGAACATTATTGGTCGGAATTCCTAACATAGCCTATATATAATCTCTTTTTTTTAGTTAAAGCCACACTTCATAATACGATGATTAATAACAATCTCTCTTTCTTTTATATTTGTATTTTTTTTGTTAATTTGGATTGCAATTTGTTCATGAAAGATGTGTTGAATCATAGTTATAGCAGCCATGGTTTACAACAAAGAAGAGATCAAACACGGATATTGACCTATATATGGTCATGGTTGGTGATGGGTTGTGTGTGACAATATTATATAATTGCAATGTGTTATTCACGTCTATGTTTCTTCATATACTGAATAATATTGCAGTGCATGCTATTTTTTTAATTAGATATAATTATAAAACATAAGATTTAACAAAAATAAACTTTTATTAAAACATGTGTTTGACATTGTTTCATAAAAAATAAAAAATATAGTTATTTTCAAATAATTTTTTTTAATATATCTTAAAGTAAAAAATTAAAATAACTTTAAAATCATGATGAAAATACGCATTATAGTCAGTTAATATTTATAGGAGTGAATACTGTGCAAAAGCCAGGCTCTCCATGCCATTATAGTCAGTTAATATTTATAGGAGTGAATACTGTGCAAAAGCCAGGCTCTCCATGCCATGCCCGCGCCACCCACCCCACTGTATGCGTCGCTATATATTGATCCTTAATTTGGGCCATCCAAAGATTATAATTTAGTGTAGTTTATATATTGATCCTTAATTTGGGCCATCCAAAGATTATAATTTAGTGTAGTTTATATATTGATCCTTAATTTGGGCCATCCAAAGATTATAATTTAGTGTAGTTTATATATTGATCCTCCGCCGGGCCCACTGTATGCGGCGCCAATGCTTGTGGCCTCACCTCTAGCGTGAATCACATTATTGTTTGAAAAATTTGCGTTGAAAGCCAAGGATATGGTACTGATGCTTTGTTGCTGTTTTTGTTTCTCCTTTTTTCTTGAGTTAATTACAGCTTAATCCTTATAATTTATTAAAAAAATTAATTAACACATGTAATGTCAAAAACTAATTAAATAGTCCCTGATCATGCTTAATTTAGTAGCATTTTGTTTTAAAGAAATGCTCTCTTTTATTATCATTTTTTTTTTGGTATCATCTACTTATTTCCCCCTGTTTTATTTCTTAAAAGAAGAAAAAATAAATTAAAAAATAAATTAAAATGGATGAAAATGATCGATTATACATGGATAAAAAATATAGAAATTAAATATTCAATTTCTAAAACCAAAAGGTTTAATTACAAAAAAAAATGATGAACACAAAATACATTATAATCTGTGTGGAATTTCAATTATTTTATTAAAAAATATCTCAGCTCATAAGATTTTCTAATATTTTATAGAATAATTAAATCATAATATCATTGATTAATTTCTACCT
>NW_011499959.1:290095-293845 GCF_000495115.2 Populus euphratica | reverse complement strand
ATTCCCAAAATAAAATGATCCATGGTGTCGGATTTAGTTCTTCATGGATTAATCCGTTGAGAAATTTATGTACTATTAAGTGATCCACCTGATCTTCCAAATAATTCTTTCAATGACTTATTATTGAAGGATTTAATTTAGTAATAATACCATCAATTTATATTTGATTTATTTCAAATCAAACTAAGAATTATGATTTCTCAAATCAACTATTAACACAAAAACTATTATTGATATTTCATTTAAATTTGACAATTACATAACTCAAATTTAAACTGGTAAATACAAAATTTAAAAGCATACTAAAGATTTAACCTTCCCAAAAGTTGTATCCTTTTGTGAATGGCAAGTGTTGTTATCCATTTTTAAGTCATACATGCTACTGGAGATATCCCTTTTAAATTGAAGGTAGAAGTTTAGTTCATGATTGTTGGGAAATTGACAAAAACTAAGAAGAAAGAAATGTCTTTTTCGTTCGCTTTTTTTCCTTCGTCAAGAACACAACAGGCCTAACTGCCACAGATCTTGACTTTATTTTTTTAAAATGGTATATTAGATTCATCTAATAATTTCACAAACAAAAAATGTTTAAAAACTAGAGTTTATATATAAGATCCGGTACATCCTTGACAACATATCGATCTATGTGTGTAGCGTTTGCCTTCGATTCTCGGTCCATCCACACCATACAAGCGCCGCTTGGATTTTGAACTCCATCCACACCATACAAGCGCCGCTTGGAATATGTATTATAAGATCTATTTTAAACGACAAAACCCAATTGAAAAAATTGAGAGAATTCAAGACTCGAAGGCATTTGTCTTCGTTTTATGAAAGCAATAAGCTATAAAATAAAGGAAAATTCTGAAAAAGATAGGTGAACAAAAAGAAGTAAAAAGCCCATGATTGAAGGCATAAGCTCCACTAGTTTCAATAAGTTATTTTTATTTAATTATATAATAAAAAAATAACAATAATAAATGAATTATTGTTTTTATAAAACAAAGTGATCATAAAGACTATTACAAAAAGAAAAATTGATAAAAAACAAAAAAATCACAAAATTCAATTCTCATACAACTCAACACTGAATAATAAAATTAAAAAAATAATAATTTTAGTTAACATATCAAACCCATGACTCAAGTTGTGAACTTGAGACAACTCCTTCTAAAGCAAATTAAAAAAATTACAATACCCAATCCTTAACAATCCAAATGTAAAAGGATGAAAAAAAAATCAATTAACAAAAAGAAATAAACAACACAAGCAAACCCGGGCAAATTAGCAAAACCCAACAAGCTGGATCATGCGAACAAGATAACCTAGTAAAAGAGGAAAAAACATGAAGCTCAATTACTAGACCAACCATGTACCGGCCTTAAATTATAATGTAATGAAATCTTAAACATTTTTTTTTTTCAAATGTCAAGTATTGAATAGTATGTCTCAGATTACGAGATTCATTTTTTTTTCTAATGTCAAGTATTGAATAGTATGTCTTAAATTATAAGATTTTATTTTTGAAATTTCGGCAAAGTTTCGTTTGTTTTCTGATGTTACCAAGTTATTTACTAGATTTCATTCAATCACAATACTTAAAACTTCCATTTTGATCCAACCATCCTGAATCATATCCTATCTCATCAAACAATATTTCACATAACTATACTTCATTGTATTTTCTCAATCTTACATCATCAATAAATAACACATTAACTACAAACAATTATAAACTCAAAAGATTCATATTGAACTAATTATTACATTAACATGCATTCATCTTCTACAATGCAAGATTATAATTACTAATTTTCTTTTTGAGTAGTTTAATAATATTAGTTCGTTACTCATACATTTTAAATGTATAAGTACCAAAAGCAAAACATATTAAGGATACATATATTACAATCTACATATAATACAAATTACATATAAGCAAATATATTTAATATTAGCTCGGGTTAATACAAATTGCATCAATCAGATTGCACTACATTTGTTGTTACTAAATTTTGGACCCTAATAAGAAATAAGGAAGATAACACATTAAATATTATATTTGCTAGAAAATTGACAAAAGCGAAAAAAGGGGTTCTGCTACTGTTGCAATTTATTTATTTTTTTCTTTTTCTTTTGTTCCAACTTGGACCCTGATTCTGACTTGGGTTTGTGCAATATGTGACCATCCCAACTATATTCTATCACTCATGACATGTTGAAGAATGGACCTATACCTTTATTAGGTCCTAGGGCTCATTATTCTTATGGCAGGCTCTCAGTCGAGGATGTTTGGCATTGTCAGTTTCCTGAATTTAGATCGGGAGACCCTTTTTGACCAACCAGATTGTGACCTGATTCTGTCATGTAAAACAATTATATCTCGCCTTGAGTCCCCTTGAAAGCCATAGTCTTGGACGCATAGATGAATTTGGGTTTTCAAATCAATGAATTTAGATATCAGAAGCTCAAGCTCTACATGTTTAAATATCTGACGTGAAAATAAAGAATTTTGTCGCGAGTAGGATTCTGACCCAAGTTTTGCACAGAAATTTTTTTTTGCTACCATCATGATTATTCTAGTTCATTTTTAGGGTACTCCCAGTCATATCGGGATGCTCGACATTTGTCAGTTTTTGAATCAGATCAAGAGACCCTTTTTGACCAACGAGATCGTGACCCGATTCTGTCCTATAAAATAATTATATCTTGCCTTAAATCCCTATCAAAGTTGTAATCCTACACCCATATAATCCTACATGCATAGATGAATTTTGGTTTTTGAATCACTCGATTTCGATATCAGAAGCTCAAGCTTTGCATTTTTAAATCTCTGATGTGAAAATAGAGAATTCTGTCACGAGCAGGATTTTGACCCAAGTTTTGCACCAAAAAATTTTTTTTTTGCTGCCATCATGATTTTTCTGGTTCATTCTTAGGGCACTCGCAGTCATATCGGGATGCTCGACATTCTTCAGTTTTTTAATCAGATTAGGAGACCCTTTTTGACCAACCAGATCGCGACCCGATTTTGTCCTATAAAATGATTATTTCTCACTTCAACTCCCCATCAAAGTTGTAGTCCTAGATGCGTAGATGATTTAGGGGTCTTCAATCGCTTGATTTCGATATCAGAAGCTCAAGATATTCCTGTTTAAATATCCAACGTGAAGGTAGAGAATTCTTCCGCAAGAAGGATATTGACCCGAGTCTGCACTAAATTTTTTTTTTTTGGCTTAGTTTTTGTAATTTTTGTTCTTAGTTCATACTTTCAGTCATGTCAGGATTCTCAGTGTTTGTCAGTTTTTTGAGTTAGACCCGGAAATCCCTTTTGACCAACTAGATTACTGCTAGTTTCTGTTATGTAAAAAGATTTTATCTCACTTTGATTTCTCATCAAAGTTTTAGTCCTAGACGTGTAGATGAATTTGGGCTTTTGATTCACTTGATTTCAATATCAGAAGCTCAAGATATTCCTATTTGAATATCCAACGTGAAGGCAGAGAATTCTGCCGCGAGAAGGATATTGACCCGAGTTCGCAGGACTGATTTGAAGGATTTTTTCTGGACCAAGGACTGAATCAAAACGTGTTAAAATGAGGGATTTAATTGAAGAAGGATATGGTAAGCTGGAGAGGGGGGCTGGATCATCATAAATGGAAGGATTTTTACCACACCGAATAAGAAAAATAAGACTTTGCAGCTGCACCCTGCATCTAATTTCTTTCCCTTTTTCTCAGCTGTTTTCCA
>NW_011499959.1:288412-289540 GCF_000495115.2 Populus euphratica | reverse complement strand
AAAAAAAAAGAAGAGAGGAGAATAGAAGAAAAAGGGATCAGAAAAGCGGCAGAAAAATAAGAAAAAGAGAGGACATAAGGGAGAGGAACGAAAGAAAAAAAGGGAGAAGAAAAGAACGAAAGAAAGAAAGCAGAAAAATAAAAGAAAAACAAAGAGGTGTCACCTTAAGAGAAAAGAAAAGAAAAAGACAAGACAGAGAGGGGGTTTTGCTCTAAACCTTGACAGCAACGTGCACTTGGTTTTTATTTCATTTATGCAGGAAACCATTTCAGCGAGACCTGCAGGTATTTGTTTTGATGTTTTAAAAAAACTGTTTTATCTTCTAGCTTTTCACTTTCGTTTTCTATTTCCTTTATTGCCATACAATGAATGCCAGCTTCTGTTTCTTCCCGTGGCTGTGAATTTAGATGTTCTTTTTTTGTGTTATAGTTGCGGTTTCTTTGTTTCATTTTTTTCTACTGCATAAGGAACCGGGAGAGGGGGTCTGTCATCAACCCCCTCTTTAGTTCAAATGTTTTCCAGGAACTGGGAGAAGGGGCTGCCATCAACCCCTCTTTAGTTCAGAAGTTTTCCTTCTCTGCTGCATAATCTAGGAGGGTTTATCTTTGACAGGTTTAGGCTGGGGAAGGAAATTGAAATTTGCTGGGAAACCTTCTGCAATTGCAGTAAGGTTTTGGGTAGATTATAAAAGGGGGGCTGTTAAAAGACAGCATTTGTGTTACTGTTCAAGTGAATTATAATTCACTTGAACAGTAACAGAGTTTAATATATATATATATATATATTTGGGTTTAAGAATGAACCAAATTTTATTTGAGGAAAAAATTAGTTTTTTTAGGGACCATCTTTGTTGTGTTATATTTTATTCATTTTCGCAGAATGTGTGTACACACGCGCGCGCATGGTTTGTAGTCTTTAATTATGATTAACTGTGATGTTTATGTTTCGATAAAAAAAAATTTGTTGTTTATTGCATACGGCCAATACCCTAATATTTTTTTATATACAAAAAAATATAAATATTGGAAGTTTTAAAAATGTGTTTTCGCATGGATTTCTTAAACACAAAAATTATTTTCTTGCATTTTTGGATTTTACAACATGTTTGTAAAACTCCAAAGGGTATTG
>NW_011499959.1:287253-287687 GCF_000495115.2 Populus euphratica | reverse complement strand
TTCCAAATATCTTTGAAAATTTAAATTCTTGTGAGATGATGTTGAAAATGCTAAAAATGATGCAAATATGTTTAGAAATGTATTTTTTGGATTTTCATTGTTTTTCTCTATTTTTTGGATTTTTTTCTAAAAAGTTATCAAAATATGGATCAAAATTAGGGAATAACCCAAAATTAGGTTATTATTTCTTCAACATTATTCAATTTCTTTCTTAATTACTACTTACATTCACTATTTCTATACTATTCTACCTCAATTACATCATGTTTACTATTTTTCTCAAAATCCCCAAATTCTCATAAGAACCCTAATTTAAAAAAAAATTAATATAAGTAATTAAATCAAATTTAATTGTTATTATTTGATAATTTACTCAAATAAATTCAAAAACACTTCATTCGAGTAAGAACCTTAATTTTTCATACTTACAAGTC
>NW_011499959.1:232991-287171 GCF_000495115.2 Populus euphratica | reverse complement strand
TAAAAATTATAAAATTTTAACCCAAGCTAAGGAATCATATTAGAAGGCTCCACGCAAATTTTCAGAATTTTATAATAACCCGATTAGGAGTTACAAATTTTTTTTCTTTTATTTTACATGAAACTAGTCAATTTATAATTTTTCGCCCAGAGGTTTTACAAATCAAATATTAAAAGATAAAATAAAAAAACTAAAGCTTAAAAAACAAATAAAAAAAATGAGTTAATCCTAGCCTAGAGATTACCTTTTTTCTCAGCTAAAATATATTGCAGACATTCTTTAACGGGTTAGACTTACTTATAACAAGACTATATATACTTCCATTAAGATTAATGCAAGGTATTCTTTTTCTTATGGTCTACTTTTGATAGATCCTACCTTCTACCATATTATTTTTGAGAGCTTGATATATCTCACTATTACTCTTCCATATATTGCATATATTATTCATGTTGTTAGTCAATTTGTTGCATCTCCTACTATAGTTCATTGGATAGTTGTTCTTTGTATTTGCGATCTCTTCGTAGTATAGTCTTTTAAAATCTTTTACTCTTATCTACCTCTTCCTTATAGCTCGTGCATACTCTGATGCTGATCATAACAATGATCCCATAGATAGCAAATCTGTTACTGATTTCTGTGTCTTTTTTTTATGATTTTCTTATTTCTTAGATGAGCAGGAAATAATCTATTATTTCTTAGCTTTCCACCGAAGTAGAATATCATGTTATGACATCTACTACAAAAGAGATTGTTTGGTTAAGTTGATTATTTGATGATACGAGACTTTCTCTTTCTTAACCTACTCCTATGCATTGTAAGAACTAGAGTTCTATTCGGATTGCTTACAAATTGGATTTTCATGAATGAAATAAACACACTGAGATCAATTATCATTTTACTCATCATCATCTTAAGCATGATACCATTACTCTACCTTTTGTATCTTCTTCTTTGCAGATTGCAGACTTCTTTACCAAGTTACATTCCATTTCTCGTTTTCATTTTCTAGGTGACAAACTCTTGATACTTGTAGTTGTCATACCGTAAATTTAAAAGGAGATGTTAAGAAATATATATATTTATCTTGTTTTGTTTATTAAAAGTAAAATAATATTTTAAGTTTAGTCTATATATAATCTCTTTCCTTTTAGGTTAAAGCTAAACTTCAGAATATGGTGATTGATAAAAATCCCAGCCTCTTTCTCTTTTATGTTTGTATTTATTTTCTATTAATTTGGATTGTTTTAATAATATGTTATGAAAGATATGTTGGAACCATCGCTGTAGTAGCCATGGTTTGCAACAAAGAAGAGATCAAACATGGATACCAATACTACCAGAAAATCAATAAATACAAATGAAAATACCAAGAAACTATTTTTAGTTAGTAAATTACCAATGGATTTTACTGACGGAAATATTGCCCTCAGTATTTACCAAGAGAATCACAGTGGAAAAAAAATTAAAATAAAGCAAAAAAAATAGATGATGTGCCATTTTTACCAAAAGCATTATTGACGGAATAAATTCGTCAAAAAAATCATTTGTAAAATGTCAACACTATTCATCATGTTAATTACAAAGAGAATCACCAAGGGAACATTCCCTCGGTATTTTATAGAGAACTTTGGAATTATTCACTTACCAATTGCACTGTTAATTACTGTTCTTTACAGACAAAATCTCTGACAGATTGAAAAGTCATCAGTGTTATTTTGTGGTTTTATGAAAAATTTAATTTAAATTAAATATAACAAATGGAATCAGCGACGGATTGAAAAGTCGTCGGTGATATTTGATAATTTTTGAAATTTTTTAATTAAATTTAAAATTTAAATTAAATATTATAGATGAAATCACCGATGAAATGATTAAAAATATTAATATTTAATTATCCATTAGTAAAACCGTTGGTGAACACCCTAATAAAAAGCCTAGAATCCCTAATTTCATAACAAACTAGTTTCCTTTCTTCTTCTTCTTCTTCTTCCTTTTCGTTTCCTTCTTCTTTGTTTTTTTCTCTTTTCTACTCAACTCCTTCTCTTCTCCTCCATACTTAGGTATTTTTTTTTTCCTATTTTATTTGTTCATCTCATTTTTTTTTAATTAGTATACTTTACGAAATTTTTTTTTCCTCTTCATAGCTTCACTTGCAACTACAATAAGGTAAAAAAGAACTTTTTTTATTTTTAATTATTTTTGTTCTTACTAATTATATGAATGTTGTTGTAGGATTTTTTTTCCATATGAGATAAATTTTTAGTTGATTTATTTATAGGATTTTTAATTTTTTTCATATGAAGAATTTTTTTTAGTTGAATTTATTTTTTCATGTTATTTATTTGTTGCAAATTTTTATGAGTTGATTTTCTTCTTTTTTCCAAGCATTTTGAGTATTATAGAGTGTTGATTAATATTAATTTAATTATTTTATAGTTTTGTAATATATATATATATATATTAATATTTTTAAATAATTATCGACGAAATTACATCCGGTTTGTTTTCGAGGACATTGCTGATGGAATGAAATTTTTTTTTTTTTACTTGCCTTTTCTGTTAGTTTATCTATTGATAATAATATTTTTTTTATTATCAACAAATTTACTAACAAGTAAAAAATTACTAATACAAGATTCACCAATGAAAACTTTTCGTTTCCATTAATAATTTTATCAATAAATTTTTTATTAATAGAATAATAATATAAATATCAATAAAAAATTTAGTCGGTAAATTTAAAGATTTTGACAGTGAAATCCATATGTGGTCATGGCCTGCGATGGGACGCGTGTGGAAATATTATAAGATTGCAATGTACTGTCTACGTGGTTTCTTCATATACTGAAGTAATTGAACAATGTTGGGGTGCATAATATTTTTTAATTAAATATATTTAAAAAATAGAAGATATCATAAAAATAAACCCTTACTAAAATATGTGTTTGACATTGTTGGGCAAAAAACAGAAAACAAAAAATTATAGTTATTTTCAAATAGAAAATTTTAATACATCTTAAAATAAAAGATTATAAATAATAAAGATAAAATAACTAAAAATATTTTCTACACATTATAGTCGGTCAGTGTTTATAGGAGTGAATACTGTGCAAAAGCCAGGCTCCCCAGAAAATTAATTAAAATCCCCATAATTTAGTGTAGTTTATATATTGATCCTTAATTTGGGCCCTCCACGTGTGTGTCTATATATATACTAGTTAAATGACCCGCATGATGCCACGGGTCAATTTTTTTACATAAAAATTATTAAAAAAAGCTAATATTTAAAAGTATTAGATTTTTTTACAAAGTTATATCCAAAAGTCTTAGATTTGATTGCAACACTAGACTTAAGAGTGATATTTATAATAACATTAAACATGAAAAATCCAAGTTTAAGTGGGTCTGACTACAATATCAAACTCAATAGTCTTGGATATGGGTCTGGCTGCAAAGTTGTGTCATAAAAGTGTGATACTTAAATAGATTAAATAAAAAAATAAAACAAAAAAAAAACCAACATGAAGAAAAAAACTAATGAAGAAAAAGAAAAAAAAATCTGAATTAACTAGGTTAACCTGTCAAACCTAACATCCATGTCATGAAAGTTTGATAACTAAATAGAAAAAAATTTCATATCAACAAACTAAATAAAAAAAAGTTAATTAAAAAAAAAGTATCAAACTTTTCACCGTGGATTGTACTGTATAGTCCACAGTAAAAGACATAAAAAGAAAAAAAAGAAAAGAAAAAAACTAAAGGCATCAGCCTTTTCATCATAGACTACATATAATATTAAAAGATGAAATCGGAAGAATAAAAGTAATGAGGAAAAAGAAAAACAATCTGAATCAATCGGGTTAACCGGTCAAACCTGGGATCCGTGTCATAAAAATCTAAAAATTAAACAGAAAAAATTTAATATTAAGAATCTAAATCAAAAAAATAATTTCAAAACAAAAAAAAAAGAAGAAAAGACAAAAAAAACAAACTAAAGGCATTAACTTTTTCACTGTGGATTGCACTGTGCAATCCACAGAAAAAGGATTAAGATGGAAAAGAAAAAAAACAAAATAAAGGCATATACTGCGGGTTATTTTTTTTCTTGCATAAAAAATTATCAAAAAATACTAAGATCTAAGAGTTTTATGTGTTTTTGCAAAGATATATTCAAGAGTCTTTGGTCTAGCTGTAACGCTTGACCCAAGAATAATATTTATAATATTTATAATAATATTAAATTTACATAACTCAAGTTTAAGTGAGTCTAGTTGCACCACTGGACCCAAGAGCCTTGGATGTGGGTCTGGCTGCAAGGTCATGTCATTAAAATGTGATAATTAAATAGATTAATTGAAAGAAACTAATGAAGAAAAAGAAAAAAAATCTAAATTAACTAGGTTAACCCGTCAAATCTTAGATTCGCGTCATGAAAGTTTGATAACTAAATAAATAAAAAAATTTGACAGGTTAACTCATAATTAACTGGATTAACCTGTCAAGCTTGAGATACATGTCATAAAAGTTTAATAATTAAATAAAAAGAAATTTAACATTGACAAACTAAACTAAATGAAAAAATTAATTAGAAAGAGAAAAATAAAAAAATAAAATTCTAAGTTAACCCGTCAAATTCGGGATTCATTAACAAACTAAATTAAACAAAAAAAATTATTAAAAGTAAAAAAGCAAAAAAAAAAGCAAAAAAAACCCATAAAGGCATAAAAAAACACAAAAAAAACAAAAAAATGAAAATATATATATATATATATATATATATATAATTATAGTTATAATTATAATTATAATATAATATATAATAAGATATTATTATTATTATTATATATAAGTATTACTAAAAGACGCGGGAAGCTACAGTGCTTTCCCACGAAGAAAAAAGCTAATGAAAAAAAAATCTGAATTAACTGAGTTAACCCGTTAAACTTTAGATTCGCATCATGAAAGTTTGATAACTAAATAGAAAAAAATTTCATATCAACAAACTAAATAAAAAAAAGTTAATTAAAAAAAAAGTATCAAACTTTTCACCGTGGATTGTACTGTATAGTCCACAGTAAAAGACATAAAAAGAAAAAAAAGAAAAGAAAAAACCAAAAGGCATCAGCCTTTTCATCATAGACTACATATAATATTAAAAGATGAAATCGGAAGAATAAAAGTAATGAGGAAAAAGAAAAACAATCTGAATCAATCGGGTTAACCGGTCAAACCTGGGATCCGTGTCATAAAAATCTAAAAATTAAACAGAAAAAATTTAATATTAAGAATCTAAATCAAAAAAATAATTTCAAAACAAAAAAAAAAGAAGAAGAAAAGACAAAAAAAAAAAAACTAAAGGCATTAACTTTTTCACTGTGGATTGCACTGTGCAATCCATAGTAAAAGGTTTAAGATGGAAAAGAAAAAAAACAAAATAAAGGCATATACTGCGGGTTATTTTTTTTCTTGCATAAAAAATTATCAAAAAATACTAAGATCTAAGAGTTTTATGTGTTTTTGCAAAGATATATTCAAGAGTCTTTGGTCTAGCTGTAACGCTTGACCCAAGAATAATATTTATAATATTTATAATAATATTAAATTTACATAACTCAAGTTTAAGTGAGTCTAGTTGCAACACTGGACCCAAGAGCCTTGGATGTGGGTCTGGCTGCAAGGTCATGTCATTAAAATGTGATAATTAAATAGATTAATTGAAAGAAACTAATGAAGAAAAAGAAAAAAAATCTAAATTAACTAGGTTAACCCGTCAAATCTTAGATTCGCGTCATGAAAGTTTGATAACTAAATAAATAAAAAAATTTGACAGGTTAACTCATAATTAACTGGATTAACCTGTCAAGCTTGAGATACATGTCATAAAAGTTTAATAATTAAATAAAAAGAAATTTAACATTGACAAACTAAACTAAATGAAAAAATTAATTAGAAAGAGAAAAATAAAAAAATAAAATTCTAAGTTAACCCGTCAAATTCGGGATTCATTAACAAACTAAATTAAACAAAAAAAATTATTAAAAGTAAAAAAGCAAAAAAAAAAGCAAAAAAAACCCATAAAGGCATAAAAAAACAAAAACAAAAAAATAAAAATGAATATATATATATATATATAATAATAATAATAATAATAATAATATATACAAGTATGATTAAAAGGTGTGGGGAAGCTACAAAGCTTCTTTCCCCACGAAGAAAAAAAAATAATGAAGAAAAAATATCTGAATTAACTGGGTTAATCCTTCAAGCCAGATTAACCCCGTCAAACCTTAGATTCACGTCATGAAAGTTTGATAACTAAATAGAAAAAAAAAATGACGAGTTAACCTATAATTAACTGGGTTAACCTGTCAAACTTGAGATACATGTCATGAAAGTCTGATAATTTAATAGAAAGAAATTTAACATTAATAAACTAAACTAAATGAAAAAAATTAATTAAAAATAAAAAAAGCAAAAGAAATGAAATTCCTGGTTAACTCGTCAAACTCGAGATTTATTAACAAACTAAATTAAATAAAAAAATTTATTAAAAGGAAAAAAAGAGAAAAAAACCCATAAAGGCATAAAAAACCAAAAAAACAGAAAAATAAAAATAAAAAAAATATTATAATATAATATAGTAATTTCGGTTTCCAGTAATTATGGTTTCCAGTAACCATAATATTAGGTGGCGACTTCTTAAATAATATTGTTTTTCATTAAATAATAGGATTCTAAAAATTTATTTTTTTCAAAGATAAATTTTTAAGGTCGCCACCATATCGAGTGCGATAAAATGTTAATAAATTTTTTTTATAATAATAAATTAATAATCAAGATAATATAAAAAGAAAATAAATGGACATGAAAGAAAAGATAAGAAAAAACGGTTTTAAGTTAATGTTCGCCATGCATGCATCTACTTTTTGTAATTTAACAGCCAGGTAAACAATGTGTACGACTTTGAATTGGCTTCAGATTAATAATGTTTTAAAAATGTTCTGGAAAAAAATTAATATTTTGTATTATATTTTTTAAAATTAATTGTTTTTAATATTTTTAAATTTTTTAATATACTAATATCAAAAATATTTTTTTAAAATAAAAAAATATTATTTTAATATATTTTTAAATAAAAAAGGGTAAAAAACTAATATCACCACAATAACAGTCACAATCACCATCACAGCAGATGTCCGAATCTAATGTTCCCAATGCTATAGCTAGGAGTCAAAGTATCTACATCAATTCTCTGGATATAAGCATCCTAAATTCTAAATCTCTCGTGTAATTCATTGAAAAACTCAAAAACAAACTAGCTAAAATGGCATCTACAAAACCTTGCCAGAACAAGGTTCAAGACAAGGTTGCTATCCTAACGGGAGGTGCAAGTGGCATAGGCGAGGCCACCGTGCTTGCCTTTGCTGAAAAGGGCCAAGAGCTTGCAGAATCCATCGGAACTAACAGATCCACTTACATCCATTGTGATGTAACTGATGAAAACCAAGTCATATCCCTTGTGGAATCCACTGTTCAACTTTATTGTCACCTTGATGTAATATTCTGCAATGCTGGCATTGCAAGCTTTGGTAAGCAAAATGTTCTTGACTTCGGTTGAAAGTGTTTGTTTAAAAATATATAAAAATAAAAAAATTATTTTTCACATCAATACATTAAAACAATTTAACAATATAAAAATAAATTTAATTTTAAATAAAAAATTTCAAAAAATATAGTTTGCGCTCCGTAACCTATCGGATAAGTTCATGATATCATGACCAGTCAAAACACTGTAACCACCTTCCCTTATGATAGATAAAATCAAAAGTCCATAACATGGTGTTGATGAACTGTAAAGTTCAACTGGCATTGCAGAATAGATGGCAAGAAAGGCGAGATCTTGCATAATTGTAGGTATTTCTTCTGTAGTAACTAGTAATAATACTTGCCAAGAAGTTTTTGATGGAGTTTCCGTCCTCTAGGATCCTGGGGTATCCCTCCATGTATAGTTTAATGTTGAGAAGACACTGGCTTTTATGTACCTTTCCTTCTGTATTCTACCTGAGGTAGAAGTTTTATGCCAGCCAAAATTTCTGGCGTTTAAGCTTTGTGCCAGTGTTTGTTTGCTTCATCCTAACAAGATTTAGTTCCATCAGCTTCTTTTTTTTTTTTGGCATATATATATATATATACACGTTTAAATTTTGAATTTCTAAAAGCTAGTGAGTGTTTGTTTTATTATTATAAATTACTTTTCAAATTCTTTTTCACAAAAAAATATTAAATGAATGTTTTTTCAAATATTTTTCATTTAATAATGTCAAGAATAAAAATAAATATAAAAAATCTATTTTAAAAACTACAATTAAAAATATTTTTAAAACTCGAGCGACAAACTCTTTGCAGTCAACGTGCGTGGCACAGCAGCATGCCTAAAGCACGCGGCGCGTGCCATGGTTGAAGGAGGTGTAAAGGGCAGCGTCATTTGCACATCAAGCAAAAGTCAGGTTCTCCATAAAATTAATTATAGTCCCCATAATTTAGTGTAGTTTATATATTGATTCTTAATTTGGGCCCTCCAAAGATTTTATATATATATACCTAGAATTATTGAATATTTTTAAATACTACATCGTGGGTTCACTTTTTATTTTTATAAAAATACCATAAAGATTTATAATATAAATAATAATATGTTTTCAATATAATACTAATATTTCCTTTGAAATTTATTAATTATTTTATTAATAATATTCATTATAATAAAAATAACAATATTTTTAAAATAAGTAATAATATTTAGAATCCTAAAATCTAGAAACCTTTGGTTTTGATGAAGAACCCAATAAAATTGGGTCATGATACTAGACCCATTTATCGTGGTTCTTGACGCGGACCCATTCCCCTTTGGTCCAGTGGCATGACCCAGGTGCTAGGCGTCCCTAAGTGAGACGCTGGCATAAGTCACACCCAGCGCAACTCAAGCATCATATGTGCACTAGGATGTGTCCAATGTTTAGGTAAGTAGCCGAAGCACAACGTGTACACTTGGCATGCCCAGCTCTCAGGCAGCCATCCTAAGCGCCCAAAGCTGGGCAGACCGAGTGTAAGGTGGCTGTAGCCCGTGGTGCGGCCAACAAGCATGGCCTGGCTGCCAAGTGCTTGGTGTCGACAGCGCCAATAGACACGCCACCAGCCTGATACTTGGGTCCTGCAGGCTTCAGCCTCCCCATATATCTCCACTAACAGTACAATCCACATTGCAAGCACTCAAAGTCTATAATACCCGTATTATATTGCAGAATAGTGTAATTCATAATGAATTAACTTACAATGAATATTATTATGTATTATAGTGAAACACTAATTAGTTTTAGTTAGTTATATTTATTACATAAATCACCTTTGAAAAGAGGCACGCCATAAATTTGACACATACGTTCATTATAATCTCCTTTTAAGAACTGGTGCAATATACTTTTTTTTCCCTTCATCAACAACCACAAATCTTGACTTTATAATCTATAAAAATTGGGTTTTTTATTTGAATATGATAAAAGGTAAGAGAAAAAACTCTCAAAAAGCAAGTTGGGGCTATCAATTTTTATTTCACAAGTATTTTTCTTTAGGGTTTGAACAAGCTCAACATAAAGAAAACAAAGAAGAAATTGCAGATCTAGCTAGAGTAGCGGTAATATTATAAAGAAACTAATTTTAATAAATTATATACGAGTGTAATTTGATATTTTTTTTTAAATTGAAAAATTATTTTAATCTAAAATGTAAATTATAATTTCTAAAAGAATTAAGACAAAGTTAAAAAAAAATTACTAAACTACAAGATATTCTATGTATTTTTTTTTTAAATAATTTATATGATTCATCTAATAATTTCATAAGGCGATGATAACCTCACATAAATTTGAAATAAATAAAACAATAGAGCTTAGAAAACATCCCATAAAAAGATATGAATCAACTCTAGCCAATCCGTCAAACCCGCAACTTAAATTATGAGATAATGATAACCCCACATAAAAAAAAGCAAAGAAAATCATGAAGATCAATTTCTAATAAATTCAATATCTAATGATGTATTGAAAAAGAAAATCGGTGTAAAAGAAGGATTTGAATAAAACTTTGAACCTCATGATTTTAGTCATGAGATCGGGATCATCCAACGAAAAAAAAATCAATAAATCCAATAACAAACCAACCGATGTTGAATGATGATTTTGAAGAAAAAAAATTAAAAATGAATCAAAAAATAATAATTAAAATAATAAATATTAAAATTGATATAAAAATAAAATGACAAGATATTTTTTAATTTTGGTTGGAATAGAGCGAACCCCAGGTAAAGAAAAGAGGAAAAAGAGGGAAATAAAAAAATATTATTATCTAGCCATTGACCATTGATTTACAAGCAGCACTTTAATAGACAGAACTTAACACAACGCTTTTGATGCCACTGTAGATGACTGTGTTTGGTCACCATAGGAGGCCACACCCGTTTCTTAAACATGGCAAGCCCCTTCAACATATTTGTGTGTGCGATCCACATGTCGGCATAATTATCTTGTTCATCCATCCTATTCCATTATATTTATTTTAGTTTTAATTTTAATTTATTAAAACTTAATTATTTTACATCAACGTAATCTTATGTTAATTTATCAAACTAAGCATCAGTTGCTAATCTTATGTTAATTTATCAAACTAAGCATCAACCAGTTGCTAGAATTTTCTTTCAATATTGTGAGAACCCATATCTAGGCATCCGGATTAAAATACAAAGTCAAATCCTAAATAAAACCAATATAAAAAAATTAAATGATCCAAAAAAACATAAAATCTTCTCATGACCGTACAAACTAGTCCCTTATATTAGCAAAAAAATAAGGGATTGTATATTTGTCCAAGCCTCAATAAAATATAATTTTATTTTATAAAATCAAACATTAATCACATCAAAAATCCCTATAAACAAATATAAAAAACAAGTCACCAAGACTAATTTTGGATAAACATAATATTAAAAAAAAAAAAAAGGAAAGTTGAAGAATCAAAAAAAAAAAATCAAGAGACGACCAAAATCGGATCCGCCATGACCTCTCTGTCACGTGTTAATGTAGAAGTGCAAGAAATTAGGACAAAACTAATTCCTTCAAATAGAAATAATTAATTCTTGTCGATTGTATGAAGTTTATTGCTTTAGCCTTCCAAGGTTCCAATTTTCTTATTCTCTATGTTAAGTCAGGGTAACTTTGATCTCCTGGGAAACAATTTCCTACTTCTTGACTTTTTAGTCACTAACAAAATCCCAGCCAGTCCTCATCCTAATAACACCCATAGATTTGCAGAATTCGACGCCATGTCTCTCTCTACTTACTGCTGCTGCTGTTTCTTTTTATTTTTTTTATTTTAACTTTAGAGTAAATAAGGAGAAGGATAAAACCCTAGACTAGAGGGCACAAAGAAGAAGAGGAGCAAAAAGGAACACTTCTCCTCCTGGACATGATTGAAGGGATAGATAAGAGAGTGACATTTTTATGTTTGTGTAATGTGTAGACGGAATTTAGAAATCTCACTCAACAGCCGGTCACACATCAGGCCAGTTCTTCGCTTTCCTCCTCTTACTGTTTTTCTAGATTAATGTGGATATTTAGATAGTTTATATATATTATGATTAATTTTATAAGTTTTAAAATTAATAATTATATAAATTTTTAATTATTATTATATAAATAATTAAAAACTCAAATCTAAAATTATAAAGAAAATATACTTTTTAATCCATGTTCTTGCCACTTGATCATGATTGCTTTTGATTATATTTAATGATTATTTTTTTGAAATGTTTTTTATTAAAAAATATATTAATATTTTTTTATTTTTAAAATTTATTTTTAACAAATTTAAAATTTCAAAAAATACAGTTTTCACTATATTTTAAATTGATATCTTTAGACAATCTAGTATAACTTTCTTTTTATTCAAAAAATAAATGAAGTTAATTTCATTGTCAAAAAAACTTATTATGCAGAATAGAATCTGTCAAAAGAAACTTCAAAATATAAGAGGGTGTTGATTAAAAATATTTAAAAAATCATGTTTTAATACAATTAAATTTTTTTAATTACAACAACTTTAACTTTATTTTAGATTTATAAATAAAATGTTAGATTTATAAATCTAATATTTCATAAATATTAATAATAAAATGTTTTTATGTTATTTTTTTATTTTTAAATTTTTTTTAATAAATTTAAAATTTTATAAAATACAGTTTTCACTATGTTTTAGAATAATATCTTTGGATGATCTAGTATAACTCTCTTTTTTATTTAAAAAATAAATGAAGTTAATTTCGTTATCAAAAGAAACTTATTATGCAGAATAGAATCTGTCAAAAAAAAACTTCAAAAATAAAAAAACCTGTATTATATATCAGTTCCTATACTTGTGATAAATATCTTATTTATGAGGGTATCAATTAAAAATATTTTAAAAATAATATTTTAATACAATTAAAATTCTTTAATTACAACAACTTTAACTTTAATTTAGATTCATAAATAAAATGTTAGATTTATAAATCTAATATTATATGAATATTAAAAATAAAATATTTTTTTATTAATAATAAATATTTATTTATTACAACTGCTTTATTTAATATTTATAATTTTAATATTATATGAATATTAAAAATAAAATATTTTTTTTATTAAAAATAAATATTTATTTTTATAAATATAATAATATCATATATAACCAACTAATTTTTTCCGAGCATATTGAACTAAGATTGTCTCACTTTAGATTTTCCAACTCATGTTACATAAAATTAATTTTGGCAAAATGTTTTTATGCTTTTGTACACATCAATGGAATTTGAATCCAAGATCATCCTTTTTATTGCTGTTGTGTTATGAGAACGTTATTCTGAAGTTTCCTGTGTTGTCAGCTTACAGCAGAACGATTTGCGCATCACTGCTGGTTAATGGTTATTGCAGCGGTATCCATGGCGAGAATGAGAAGGTATTCATATTCTTTCTCTGAACGTACTTATAAAATTTCCATCAACAAAGATATTTTCCATCACAAAAACCATAAAAACAAACTAATGGATGATTACATTTTTTTTCTCCTTGCGGCAGAAACGAAGAATGCTTCTGGAAATCATGAATTGCATCACATATATACATAGTATCTCCACATTCACTTTGGAGTTTGCACATTTAGAACCTTAGCAGTTCATCAGAAAACTTCAGGTAAGTGTTTGCCCTGCAGGAATGACTTAAATAACATGAGTGATCTCTCAGGCTGTGAAAATGGAGCTTCATGAGATGCGCCTCTGATGGTAGCAAATGAGAGGATGTTACCATAAACCTGAGTCCAACCACCAACCTGAAAGGAAGTACGGAATCAATATTCTGATATGGTCGTTTAGAAAATGTCATTTTGCTGTCTTTTGATAAAGAATTTACCTGTTTTCCTGCAAACCAAGCTCTGTAAGGGACAGTTGTATTGAGTCCCAGCTCTTTTGCCAGTCTATGGACAAGGGTGCGGCTTCCGGTCAACGGAATCACAGAATCTTGATCTCCACTGTAAGAGCTATATACTTGTTACAACCTTGAACATTCACTAATCTTATTCGAGAACTATTTTGGTGTCCGTTTACCTGTAAATCAACACTGGAATTCCAGCCTTGATGAGTGATCCAACAATATTGATTGTTGGTATCTCTATGTTAAGCACCTCATAATCCAGAATGCTGTATTCAACAAGGTCAAAAATTTCAGTTGAAGAAAAAATAAAAAGTAATAGGCTTATAGTGAAATTCTTTTTCTCAATTCCATAGGTCCATATTTGGTTTAGGTCAAAAGATCAGTTACTTATTGATACTGTGGATGAATCAGGAATGAAATCTTTATTTGCAACATGAGAATAATTCTTGGCATGGCAATTGTAGAATATGTCAGCTAGTACAAGAGAATTACTTGCTGCAAACTTCCCATCTGCGAACTCCAATAAGCCGGGCATGGAAAGCCTTCCGCACATCTTCCCGGTTCAGATAATTCACTGTTTCATCTTCTATACAAACATCAATCCTCTCAGATACTTGCTGTCAATAGAAGGTTAGAAGCAAAAACTTTCAGGCACACTGGAGAAGAATGGAGACAAGTAAATGCAAGGCAGTTGATTTTTCTGTGAAGGCTTACCTTAGGACTTATAACCTTTGATTGTGAGAGGACTGATGGAATACAAACATCAAGGGTAACATCATATTTGTCCACAAACCTACTGGTTTCTGTGCTAACTTGTTTCATAACTAGTGAGCAAACAGATGACACCGAGTCTCTATAATATTCACTCACATATCTTGAATAGTTACAAGCAGATGTGAACATTTTGTATGTTGAATCTGAAATCAATCCGTGAGACCAGAAGTACTCAGCCCTTGAATTTAAGTCTGTAGCAAATTCTAGAACAGGATTACCGAGCTGCATTGGAAAAAAACCATGTCATGAAGAGGTCTAATCAAATGTTCAATTCTACCTGATTGTCATCAATCAACGTCAATAGAATTCAAATTCGTTCAATTCTGGAGAAGGGTTGCAATCTCTTGGTCGCACAAATATGATGCAACAGTCCTTACCGCAATTCCTTTCAAATTGACTAGCTTCTTCTTCTTGTTAATTTCAACCATGAGCTTTGCAAGTTGAGGAATATAGTGGCCTGGAAAGAATCAATGAGAAAAACAAAGGGCAGTAATGTTATAATTACTTGTTGCTTGTAGATAGACTGTAAGATATGGAAATTGATGTAATACAAGATGTAATAATACCTGCATAACTTTCCCCTGTTATAAACAAATCTTTGTTCCTGTACTGAGGGAACTTGTGGAACCAGCCTTGCAAGAACACAAGATTGTCCCTGGCTTAAGAAAACAAAAGTAAAAACACCTTTAGAAGATAGTACAAAACTTTAAAGTGCTAAATAAAGGTAATAATGATATTTCGAGTAGATTAATAATGCATCTCAACAACCTAAAGATTTTCTAAAGAACCAAGAGATCTTCCCTTTTTTTCGGTTTTATCTTTTTTGGGCTTGGCGGGGGGCAAAAAAACTGTTTTATCCCAGCATACAAATTGCATATTCAGGCTTAATTGTAGTTTCCAATAAACCATAACTTCTCGAAATGGAAAGCTTTATGCTTTTTATGTTTAAAGAGTGATAGTGGGCTACAATTTGGCTATAAAGCTTCTGTCACAGTGAGTCCAGCATCACATTGATTTGTGCCACTCAACGAAAGGAATGAGAATGATGTTTTGAAGTTGATGATCTTACCTGTTGCCTCATCATCTACTGCCACATAGGAGGAATTATCTGTAGCATAAGAGAACCCCACACCCACTGGTGTCTCCAGATACAACATATTTGCTTCTGCAATACATTTGGGCATGAAAATTTCCTGTACTCTATAATCATGTTACAGTTTACATTTTCGAGAAAGAGAAAAACACAGAGACTGTTGGTACCTCTATTCCAGCTATGCTCATTTCTGATCAGAATTCTCCCATTTGGTCTGAAAGGTCCATTTTCAGAGAATGCCCCTACTCCCAGAGAAGAACATCCAGGCCCTACAAAATACAGATATGGAACATCAATGGCAACTCAAATTTTCAAATCGAAGAACGTAACTGAATTTTCTTTCCGAACATCAATCATTTGTCATTTGATTCATTTATGTGGCCTTAAATATGAAGCAAGTTGAGTAGCTGCAAACCTCCATTCAACCAGAGAACCAAAGGCTTTGATGCTGGATCTATTTCCGCTTCAACAAAGTAATAAAAAAGAGCTCTGTGCTTGTTACCGTCCACAGTAACATAACCTGAAAATTGTTGAAAGCCCACATGGGGTTGTCCAGGAAGCCCAGCAATCTTATCAGGATGAGGTAAAGAAGACTCTACACCCATGGAAGTGCACAGCTGAACCACTAGTGCAGCCATTGCCATGGCTTTCCAAGTTTGAGAGTGCATACTTTCAGAAAGTGAAAAATGACTTGAGATAAAGTGATTCAAGAGAAAGGCCTGCTTAAATGTTGCTCAGTGGAGGACATGGAGTTGAGGGCAGGGCATTAAATAATAAATAACTAGGCTTGTTTTATATTATCATTACATCTCTAGCTTTTTCCTTGCAGGCCTGAAAATGGTGTGTTTGAAAGAGATGTGTGAGAAAGTACACAAATAACTAGAGAGAGTTGTGCCAGTGCTTGCTAGGCTGAGACTTTAGAGCTGAGTCAGCACATATGGCTGGCATTTTGAAAAGGAAAAGAGAGAATGGAATCTGTACTGCTTTTATCTATTGGATCCTTGAATTCTCTCTCAGAAATTACAGTTCTATTAATTTTGTTTTGTTTTGGCTTTTCACGAGTGCGATACCGACCAGGCAAGTAGGCATCCACAAATACCTTGTATCCTTCTATACTATTGTAAGAGGATAGGGTATGTTCCCTTAAAAAGTGGCTTTCCAGGATCACTTCCATTTTATCAGAAAATGCGTGGAACTGAAGAGTATTCATTACTTTCTCAAGAAAATCCAGAGAGAATATGGCAGCCTTCACAGTTTTGTTCTTCCAAGAAAGGGCTTGATCGATCGACCTTTCTTGAATTACAAGTACAATACTATCTAGTTTTCTAATGTTGAGAAGACTTGGAGATCGAAGGAACAGAGATAATCCGCAGCAAGTAAAATTTTAGGAATGTTCACATGCATTATCCTGTTTTGGTAACCAATTGTTGTCGGAAAACCATGAATTTTCCATTTTTCTGGGTTCATCTAATTGCCAGGAATAAAAATCCATGGATTCCAGTTCATGAAAGCTATTTGTGAAGATGGGCATAGGCCTGTAACATGGTCTTTCTTCCAAAAAGTCCGATTATCTTGAAGGAACAAGGCATTTTTTCTATCTTTAGCTATTAAGTCAATATATGAATTTTTTATTAACTTATGTAGATGAATTTTTAAAGTTAGTAGTAAAGTTTTACATTAAATATATTATCTAAAATATTAAAAAATAAATTTAAAATTACATAAAATTAAAATAAAAGTAAAAATAAACATACTATTGAAATTATATCATTTGATATTTTATGAAATATAATCCATTCATAATTAAATATGAATTGATATTGTAACAAACTTTCAACCAGGATAAAATAACAATCTCATCTCATGTCAATTGAAAAATAAAGTAATTGAATTTTTTCTCTCTCTCAATTCTTCATTGTTTTACTTAATTCTTTTTTATATTAGTGTTTTAACAGTTGGACTTTATAAGTTTACAAAGTTATTTTTTTATTTTTTTTATTTTTTCTTTAGATTTTTTTATGTTTTTCCCTTACTTTTTTCTTTCTCTCCCCTTTTCTTTTCTTTCTTTTTCTATTTTGCTTCTACCTAGACGACAATATATAAAAAGAAAGAAAAGCTGATTTATCTTTTTTTTAATAACAAATAATAATGTTACCTTTAATAAGTCATTTTATTTTTATTTAACAGTCTTTTTTTTTAAAACACTACCAAGTTCTGTTCATTCTAAAATTTTAATCAGATTTTATTTAATATATTTTAAAATTCCTCGTAAAATTTCAGTTCAATCTATTGATTAGATTGAAAATTATTATGCCCAATAATATAAAACCGATCAAATTATAATTTTTCATCAAATTTCTAAATTTTTAAAAATTCTGAAATTTTAACCCTAAAATATTATATTAGAAAGCTCCATCTAAATTTTCAAAAAAATTTAATAACTTATCAAAAATTATAATTTTTTTTTACATGAAACTAATTAAAAAATATTAATAAAATCCTAACCTAAATAATAACCCACCCATTTGGCATGCCTCATCTTGAATATCTTAATGATACACCATCCAGTCAGCTGTCTTTCCTTTCTTTTTGTACTTGTACAAGATTAGGACAATGTATTAATGAGGTCTCCATCTTTTCTTTAAAGAAAAGTCTTCTTCCTAAATACAATGGTCTACCCACACCACATGCTCCCCATCATAGCTGCAAAACATCTCATTATAGCTTCTAATGGGTCCTCACTCTCTTACTTGCATTAACAAAAAAAAAGAGTTTACCGACCAAATCTCAATAACAAATTGCCAGTGTAATGTGCCCCATACAATGGCAACAGAGAAGTGGAGTCAATGCTGGTCATGGATTGCTTATAATGACAGGCAAAACAACAATGCTTTCTGTAGCTTTTTTTCACTAATCACAACTACACAAACAAGAAAATGTAAAACCCTAACGTGGGGAAGATGGGACTGGCTGGCATTGAGAGATCACGGACAAGAATACCATCATCTATGATGACCACTATTTGAAAAGCTATAGGGCGTGGGGCGTGTCTACTCGAGATGAGAGGGGAAAGAAAAGAAACTCGTTTGGGATATAAACAGGCCTGCAAACAAACAGCAACATGCCAAAATCCGATGCCTTGCATGATGTTTTGGCATTGCCATGTTGCTTTCCAGTTTCAGGAATGGACCCAACGTCCTGAATTTTAACAAGGCATCATCATTTCTACCAGTACTCGCCCCACTGTCACTGATTTATATGGATTTTCCTTCACCATTCCCAACTAAAAGAAATACTAAAAGTCTCATCAGGATTATAATGTTAAGATTCTATCGCCAAATGTGTTTGGTTGAGACAAGATTTCAATTTCAGTGATAAAGAGTAAAAATCCCAAGAGTACATATTTACAAAAAAAAAAAGAAAAAAAAAACAAAGGTGTGGAAGTAATCCACAAGAAAGGCAACTTTGAAGCCCCTTTTCTCCATAAACAATGAGAGGTGGTTGGGTAGAAGAAAAGCAAGGTGTGGATGCGATCCACAAGAAAGGCAACTTTGAAACCTCTTTTCCCCATAAACAATGAGAGGTGGTTGGGTGAATCGGAGTTGGAAAATGTGATAGTGCGAAGGGTGGTTTGTGTTGGCCTTTGAACTCTTGCAATGAAAGCAAAGGTTCGCTTTTCCCTTCCTTCATTTCTTCACTTGGCCCCTTCCTTATGTTACATGGTGGAGAAAAGCTCATCAACTTTTTCTCTTTATTTTACTCAGGTCTGCTTGCCTTTACTGCTGAAGGATGAAATGACACATGCCACGTTTGACTCCCATTAAAAATTATTTTTAAGATATTTTTTATTTATAAATACATCAAAATAATATTTATTTTTAATATTAACACATGAAAATATAGTAAAAATACTTAATTTTTTTTTAAAAAAAACACGATAAAACTCAATCCCAAAAGACTCCCATAAGATTTTGTTCTGCCCTCGTCTTGTTCACGGGAACCATTAGGCCAGGTTTTGACTTTTAGTTGACATGAAAACTGAAAGTCTTCGCAAGCAATTTTAATGCCAAATCATTTTTTAATTGACAGGGAACATGTTTTTAAAAAATGATACTTAAAGAATAGATGACAAACTCTATAATACCAAACAGAACGTGATATAGCCTGTCTAATATGCTTCTCCAGTGCAGGTAAACTCAGCATTGACCGGATGTAGAGCCTGCATAAAGCTAAGAATTTGAAAGTTGATAATGTATAATGGCAAGTTGACGATTAAAGTTGAGTGATTATCTCATTGGAATTTGCTGATTTTGTACCTGCTAAGTTGTTTGCAAAAACATTTCTCAAAAAATTCAAATTTTTTTTATTAAAAATATTTTTTTATATTTTAAATTGTTTTAATATGAAAATGTCAAAAATAATTTTAAAAAAATAAAAAAATATTATTTCAATAAATTTTAACATAAAAAATATTTTAAAAAACAACTATATTCCCGGACAAAATAAAACCAAAATAAAATTGAGTTGAATATTAGAGAGAAGAAGCCCAGTACAATCGGACCCTACTCCATATCACACTAGCATATTTATTGCTCCATATCACACTAGCATAGTTGTTGCTCTATGCTAAATTCCCACAAGGGGGTAAGTTTCAGCAGGGCAACACAGGCTATGGTTTTCAGGGATTCTACCATTACTCCACTCACAGGCATGATCCATGTCTCTGTAAAGGGAAAAGGTCTCATGAAATCCGAAGATATTTACTTACTACATTCTCAAATCTCTCAAAGTGCCGGGGCACAGGGCAATATTAAAGCCAAGCACCGGGGTACCGAACAATTTTTGAATGGTAATACTAAAGATTTTCCAATGTCTTTGCCTTGGCCATATGAATTGCATGAATACAAAATTTAAGTTGTGAAGGAACCAGTAGATCCACGTACTTGACTCTCACATCCAATCTGAGTATCGTATAGACAAAAAGCCTAATTTCAGGTTGTGTACAGGTTCAAAGGGGAATTATAACGGTAATTGACTGTGGAGGGGAAAAACATATATAAAAAGGAAATTTACATGCATAAAATTGACATAACTTACAAGGAAAAATGGATGGAAAGAATGTAGCTATTTAAACTTGCGAACATTATGAAGAGAGCTCATCGGTGTGTTTATGGTTAGCACCTGGGGCCAAAGAAGAATGATCAATTTCTCTCCGAGATGCTTCCCATAGTTGTTGCTCTATGCTCAGCTTCCTTAGTTCCAATACGCCTCGCTCAACTGCATCAAGGACACCAATTGAAAACATCAAGAACAGCACATGCATCTATCGAGGCAAAATGTAAAAAGGATTGCACTACCAAGTCTGCCAACATAAGATGTCTTCATGACCACATGTATTATTTCAATCATTTTGAAATTTCATAAAAGCCATTAACATGAGGATTTCCAAGCCATTCAGCATGGTGGTGAGAGTTTATGACTGACTATTTGAACAATGAGTAATACTGGACCTAGCTGGCCTGATAAATATTGGATCTGAAATACCCATAAGTTACCAACTCAAGTGACCGCATGTATTGTGTAAAGCATTTTTATTTTAGTTTATCTCCATCAACATTCCTTCTTTAAATGAGATTGAAGCACAAAAAAAAAAAAAAAAACAAAGCATGCACATCAACCTAGACAATAAATTGTCCTCGATAGACCACAAGAATTTTTAAATAGGATTTTGCAAATTATACCTGGGACCATAAATAGCTAAACATAGCATTAGGGGGGAGAGAGAGAGAGAGGCGGATAATTGGTGCCTGTTTACTATAATTTTTGCAATATATTGTTATAAAAGCATATAAATTACCATCCACAGCATCATGTGAAGTCAGTGACTGCCCACTACGACTAATCCAAAACTGAAGCCTGTCTTCTGCAATATCTTCTTCCACACCATGTACTAAGGCTCTTCTCCAATAATAAGTTAGCCAAGCCTGCACATAACAAATTGAAGCATTTTTTAATCAAAATATACATAAATTCTGGTACTAACAACTGTCACAAAACATATATTTGCAAACTCACTCATTTCAGTAATGTGAGAACATAATATTAAAGAAGTCCAGAACAGACAAACAAGGTAGCCTTTCATGAAATGAAATCATGAGGAACAAACAAGACTTGAGAGAGATCAGATTTAGGTTGTCTGATTTAGATGGTTATCAACTTCAGGTGTTCCCCAGACCATAACTTATTAGTTAACCCTATGCATGGCAGAGCAGATAGAAAGTTAAAATGTAGGGAAGCACATCTAGAAAGGGCTGATGCCAAAAGGTTAATGTTCAGTATCCAAATAGGTTATGTTGAAAGTTTTGGATGGCTATATAGAAGAGGAGGACCGGAAAGCATAGCACTGTTTTGTCAGTATTATTGTGGTTATTGTTATCCCAACTTTTAACACCAGTCTGAGGTTGTTGTCTGTGGTTGTTGTAAAGTAAATCGTATTTAGGTGAAATTCATTCACAGTGTGGCAATCTAAAGATGTTAGGGACAACAGGGGGAAATAAAGAGAGGAAAAGAAGTGAAATTAAATTTCTTTTGTTTGGTTCAATGAAGGTGGGGGGAACTAAGTTTTCATTGTTTGGATGTACATGGAAAAGAAAAGAAAACAAGTGACATTATTTCTTTTTTACTAAATCATCCTTACACAAAAAGAGTTGAAGATGTTCAACTAGAGTGTTCTTCTAGGAGGATATTTTGGGGAAAATTGTGTCATTTTTTTTTTTTAAATTTCCCTTGCATTCCACCCAATTTGGGAGAAAGGTTTTTGCAAACCAAAAGGAAATTTAGAGATTTAATTTTCCCCCTTCCTTTCTTTTCCGTTACTAATTTTAGGATCCAAACAAAGGAAATTGGGTTAGTTTCCTTTCCATTACTCTCATTTCCATTCCATTCCCTTACCTCAAAACCTACACGCTATTACGCTTAGTGTAAACTTTCATGTTTCGATGCTTTAACAGTTGGAAGACATAAATACATGGATAATGTGAGGTCTAGGACTCTAGCTTGAAATAATTTCTCAGAACTAATAAAAGTACAATACAAACCTCCTCATGCATGTGGATCTACAAAGGCTTTGCATTGATAGACTAGACCTAGATGATGAGATGATGAGAAAGAATCACAGGGTAAGGTATAAGGGAGATGGAAAGTCTTCTTTCTTCTCAATGCACATGATCACAGAATGTGGACCTACAAAGCCTTTGCAATGCTAGACTAGACCTAGAAGATAAGATCCTTGAAAAAAAGAATGATCAGGTAAGGTATACAGGAGAAGGGAAGTCTTCTTTCCACTCTATGCACATGATCACAGATGAAAATAAAAATAAAAATAGTGGCTTTGTATTGTAACAAAGTCCTGTAGCAAGACTGGAATCTTAAAATGAAAAAACAGTGACAACAAATAATAAGTCAAGTACAACAGCTGCTGACCTCTTTGAAATGAACATCTTCTGCCTCTGCTTTACTTAATTCTGCAGTTAAAACAAGGGACAGGGCTCGATAATTTTATTTCATGAAACATAACTTGATGACAGATAAGTTACACCTCTCACCATTGGCCTCAGTAAACTTGGGATCACCTGGTGGTCTCGAATCTGAAAACCAGGAAAAAAAAAAAAAAACAAAAGAGGAAAAGATAAATGCCAGGTTATCATGTTTTCTTTTGTAAGAGTTGCTTCAAAAGGTAACATACATTAACAGATAAACATCCAAAAACTTGATCTAGTATGAGTAAAAATTTTCAGCAAACCCAGAACAACTTTTATTGGATACCAGATCTTAGCATGCATATCAAACTACCATAACACTCATCAAAAAGATTCTAAACAGTAGGCTACAAAAATTCATATGACAAAAGAAGGAAAAGCACCATTAAAATGCTATACCACATCATTAGTAAAGAAATTCAACCAACACATTTGTTGAGTGGAAAAATAACTTATAAATAACAGAGGTAAGTTACCTGAGAACGATTGTCGAACCATATTTGGTCGTCTGTGTTGAGCCAGAGCAAGTACAACTGCATCCTCAACCTTATAACAGGGTGAGGTGGGACAGTATCAGAATAAAAAAAAAATCAATAAATTGCATGGTATTAAAAGTAAATGACTGTAAAAGATATCACTATAAGCAATTCTTAAAATCAATGTCAACTGAATAAAAAAGAAGAAGCAAGTGCCAAATATGCACATCAATGAAAATGAAACTAAAATAACCAACAATAAGGTTCATGAATGACTCAACAAGCAAAACTATGCATTTGGTACATAAAAGTTATTACAAAAGTGCATAACAGTATGAGAAATCATTACAAGCGATTCTTGAAATCCTTGTCAACTGACAAAAAAACCCATGAGGTTAAAATATATCTTTTTAAAAAGTAAGACCTTTAAAGAAGCTAATTCCCGCAATCCCATTTCAACTGAAAGCATACTTTCAATATTTCCCTCTCCAGTAAGGTCACTCAAATCACGAACTACTTTATGCCTATCTGGATCACCACCACCTGTTTCATTTATACAACATTATAGATTATAAGACTAATTAATGGTAAATGATGGAGAAAAATAAACAAAGAAACAAAAATAGGAAATATGCTAATAAGAAATCATCAAACTAGCCTCTATCCAACTCCTCCTTAGCCCTTTGTCCAGCAGAAATGACAACTTCGAATGGAAGAGGAGCTAGAGCAGACCAATGCTCGTGCTTTGACTCTGCTATATTTGCACAAATCCCTGAAGAAATGAAAGAAACAGAACAAGAGGCAGTTTAGCAGTAGCCAAAGGACTCGGTTCAAAGCTTGTGGATGTCTATGCAACAATACTGTTAAATGTTTTTTGTAGCCCAGCCCGAAGAATGAAGAGATGCAATGAGTCTGCCATGGATACAAAACATGACCCTTGCGAGAATAATAAGTCTGTCATTGGAAGATCACATATGAATAGCCAATAGACCCAAAACAACATAATGTACATTAGGCATGGTCAAATTATTGAAACCATCTACATCATCTAACGTGACCAACCCACAAAAGTTGGGTTTCCAGATATATCAAATAGAATTGGATCTAAAGAGCTAGAAAATGGATTGAGCGGGTCAGGTTGTGCATCAGAGTTTTGGAAAACTGCCAAACCTGACCCAACCCGCATGTATTGCAACCATGTATTTCTTATGGCGCCACCTTAGGGTAAAGTTAAAATTATGAGTTTCCACGTAACTAACCCTCTTATAGATACATAATTTTATTTACCCTCTTTGCTACCCTGCTTCAGCCACCTGCACTTATCAAAAACAAATTACCTTCTCTCCTCCTTTAATCCTAAAACTTCTACATCCTGAAAAATCAGAACCACAAAATTCCTAAACCTCTTTGAAGGATATCAGTCGGCTGTGGATCTTTGGTGGCAGTGATAACTCTAACCTTAGAAGTTCAATCCAATTTGTCACACACACACACACAAAAGGGGACGTGAAGCTAGATCCAATCTATCATCATGGTCTTGTCAAATTCAAGTATGACAGTGAGTGTGGTGTCTGAATTTTTTACGCTTTGGCCATGGGGAAACTACTCATTAAAGTTCCCTTAGTCCCACCTAACCTGTGGTTATCAACATTATCTGTAAAAAAGCAATCCAACCAGCCTCATCTGAACGGTTTGTGTTTTGTACGTGTTAGAATGTTGGAGAAATTAAAAGTCAGGTTGGATACAAAATACAGTCAAACCTGACCTGACCTGTGCACACGCCTCGTCGAACATGGACAATAGAGAGATGACAACCACGATCCATTAACAAAGAAAGGTTTAAAAAAGGTCTTCTATGACGGCTATCCAATATAGATCAAAAGTTGAAACCCATCAAAGTGCACTAGCATATCTAACAAGCTAGCTGGGCTTCATGCCTCAGTCTCTATATGCCCCTTCAAACAAAGACAAGCAATTCAAAGCATGTAACCATTTTTCCCCAAGCAGGAAAGATCATATTTGAGTTGATTACCATGCTGGACAGCTAAACCCCAGTAGCGTGCAAGCCAACATCTCTTCAGGACAACCTCCTCCTGAAAGATATGGGCAGAAAACAGTTAACAGCTATAAGGCTAAATATAAACCTCAAGTTCAATTTAATGCACACACCATCTCTTCCTGGGACAAAATCATTCTTTGTGTCATCATGCGAAGAGCTTTTGTTTCAGATTCAGCTTCTCGCAGCTGCTCCGCAGCTGTTGCAGTGTCATCTTTCAAGCTCTGGTTTGAAAAATGAGGTAAGGCTTGACATCTCAAGGTAACTAATGAGAATAAACACCAACTTGGCAGAATTAGCATATCGCACCTCAAGTTCTGTACGAAGGGTTGCGATTTCTGCATCTCTACCATCTGTAGATTGTTTTGCAGCTTTAAGAGCAGCCTGTGACAAGAAAGTTTTCAGTACTGTAACAAGAACTGTTAAAAGAATTAGAGTCAGCACCCTTAAAAAAAAAAATAAAGAAAGAAAAGGCAGAGAGCACTTAAAAATAAGCACATTTAATTGATACTGTTAGCCAAAATAGAGAAAATAAGTAATAAAAAAAGCTCAAGTAATGGACTGACAAGTTTATGTTCCAGGAGAACATGAGAAATAAAAAGTTACAGACTACTCTACTCTCAAATTCATATATGCTCCACTGGCACATAGTCCCCAAACTCACCTCTCTTTGACGCAATGCTGCTTCCTTCCTACATATATATGTATATAATATTTAATAAAAAAGGAATAGAATTAAGAACCTGGAAATCAAATGAACCATGGCACGTACAAAACTAACCATACTTACCGACTCAACAGTTTAGCTTCAAGGGATACACCCTCTCCAAGAGCAGCAACCTATTAATAGAGAATTGGAAATGGAAATAAGATCTGTAAATCATTGTTGAAAGTACAACCATGCAGAAAAACTCTGAGTGCTTTGGCCACTAAACTGAATTGAGCTATAATTTCTAACTAATTTAAAGCATGTACTATAATCCAAGTGGATCAAATAGTGTATTCCAGATATGCTGAGGCTTGTTTGACAGTGTAACATATAGTGAACTTGAGAACATAGGAAAAAATAACCCTCATAAATAACCTTAACAGAAATTATGGCAATTAACATAGAGGCCAACTATGAGATGAAAATGGCAATCAGGTCAACAATATACCCTCATAAATGACCATATGGTGAGTCATGTACGAATAGACAACTGGATTTGCTAGATAGAAATCATGTTAATCTTGAAACACTTAGTTACATGTTTGGAGAAAGCAATATGTGATGTTTCCCATCAGTTACATGATGAATAAAAGTGTCCGACATGAGGAAAAAGGAAATATAGGCAAATAACCATAGTCAAATGTATCTGCATATGAGATTTGAAATGTTGAGATATGTTTCCTAAAAGCTGAGAGGCACTAGTTCCCCCAGGTAAACCCTATCCACATTGCATCTGAAATAGTATATCCATGCTTTATCGACAATCCCTGAAACATATTCTAGACTTCTTATAAGTAACCAGCACCAGCTATGACATGTTAGTATATTAGCTTGTCAATTACAGAACAGAAAGAAAATTGGTTGGCTTGCTGACTAGTACCCTAGTAACTCATCAAACCGGACCGGCACTCAATATGGTTTATTTCAGAGCTCTTTGTCTAGGTATACTTCAAACATCCCTATGTACTTTAGAGCCAGTTACTTTTTCCTTTTTCCCATTAAAGGAAGAGTACTAAAAGAGGATACTGTCTTTGTATCTACTCTACCAAGCATATAAACAATTTCATACAATGATTAAGAAAAAGAAAAGCAAGAAAATATGCTTGACACAGATAAGAGACCAAGGCTGCTTTGCTTCATATATCAAAGTCAACATACTGAAGAAGAGAAATTACAAATAGGAAAACCAAACCAATGACTAAATGATATGACTTACCTGTTTCTCAAGCTCCCTGGCTCTAGCCTCTGCCTCCTCACGTTTTTCTTCAGCACTACGAAGCTGCACAGAAAGCTCAGGTATAAATGTTAAACATCACAGGACAAGGCTAACTAAAATTTTAATTTTTCTTGAGGGATCACACACCTTGTGAAGTATAGCTTCATTTTCTTCTTGCAGCATATCAAGCTGTAAAATTTAGCTGGTTTTAGCTTCAAAGCTCAAAGCAACTTGGTTCAACCAATTTATAGCTATCTTCAGTAAATACAAGTAATTGCATGTCTACTATTAACGATTGGTAAGAATGACATACTTCATCACGAAGCGCTGAAGCTTCACGCTGATCACCTGAGTCAGCCAATTTAAGTTGTCCCGCATCTGATGTGAACCTGCAGTAAATGGCAACAAGAATATTCAAATAATTAAACACAAAGCATCGATAGGATGCAAACAAGTAGAAGTATACACTCAAGTTGCCAATTGATGAATGGATGAACTTAAATACAAGTAAGCTCTTCATCTTGTAAATCCATACACTCCACAAAAATAAAATAAAAGATTTAGACCAAAATATATTAAAAGCTAAGCCAATAGCTATCGACACCACAAACCACATTCACTTCCAAAAGCTTAAAAGCGCCAAAAAGAAAGGGAAAAAAAAAGGAGATTACGACAAGAGCCAAACCTCTTATTATCTCTATTCCTACTGGATGGAGGGTCGATAGGAGGAATAGAAACGGGAGTTCTTAGTGATTGTTTGCTAGGTGGCACCACTGTAGCTGGACGAACTGACATTGATGGCCTTCCAGCCGATGTAGACCGAAGTGATGGCACATTCTCCATAAAGTTCCGACCTAACTAATTAAAAATACCAAATCTGCAATTAGCCTGGATCCAGTCAAACCCTAACACACACACACACAAAAATAACCCCCAAAAAAAAATTGAATTTCCAAACTCGACTTCAACAGAATTGGAACCAGATATCTAAATTGAAAATCAATGTAACTGACACATAATTATCCATATGAAAGCATTAAATATCGAAATTGCCACTGCAAGCAGAGATCTGTACATCAATATAGCAACTACTACCAGCACTAGTTCTCATAAACACTATAGAATCGAATTATTCATTTAAATTTTGAAACGCATCGTATAAGCCACTTCACACTAAAAATTACCGCAGGAGACGGAGATCTATTAGGTCTAGTAACCGAAACACCATTAGAACTCCCTCTATGATTAACACTAATAAACCCCGACGAAGCAGGAACCGGAGCCGGTCGAGCAGGAAATCGGAAATCTAGATCGTCTTCGTCATCGTCGTCATCTGCAGTCTGCGATGACGCCATCACCTGAGCCAGCCGTTGGGCAGCAGCCTTGGCGGCCACGTTTTGTGTGCGCTTGATTGTTGACATGTTTGAGCTTAGACGTGAGTTCGGGTGCGCCGGTGACATCGGCGCGGGAGATGACGAGCCCGTACTGTTTGAACCACGTGATTCGTTGCTCCACTGTCTCGCATACACCGGACTCCCCGCCCTCCTCCGATCCATTTGCGCGGAAAGGTTTTTAAATATATTTTGTATTGATACGTGTTCGTATGTGTATAAATGTACGTGTTTTTCGTGTGTGTTAGGGAAGCGAGGATTTTGAGAGAGCTGGATTTTTGTCGAGGAAATCGAGGGAAGGAAAGAGAGAGAGAGGAGGCGGTTGAAGAATTATGAGCTGAATCTCATAGCAGTTGAAGCTTGAAATTGAAAATGAAATATTGTCGGTTTTAAAAAAATGAAAACTACAAATCAGTGTCTCGACTATCAAAAGATCCCAATTGGAGCATCTATTCAAAACTGAGAAAATCCTCTTTTTTTTTTCGGATTTTAGTTAAGTTTCTATGTCGTGCATAAGTCATCTGATTAATTCCGATTAATTAACTTAATAATTTTACCAGAGTGATAGATTAGAATTTAATAAATATTCAAGAGTAAATTTGTGCTAATTAGAAATATAAAAATAAATTAGAGAAATGCCCCCATCATATAAGAATTTATTGAGCCATTATTCTTAACAAAGACATTTTAAAAACAAAAAAAGTAAATATCTGTTGAAAACTAAAGAGATTTTATTAAGTTTCTTTATTAGATTCACATTTAATTTTTATATTTATTAAAAGAAACTAATAATTTTACATTGAGTATTTTCCATGCATTTAAATCTACTTTAATTTATATAAAATATCAGGTTTATATATCTGACAATTATTTAGCATTGAAAAATATTTTCTAAACTAAATATATGAATGACTAGGTGTCCATGCCACTTGCATTTGAATTATAATTTTTTATGCTCATCATCGGTATAACAGGCATGGACACAATTAGGCACAAGAGATGAGATTACCTTCGATTAGGGATGATATTGAGTAGCATCTTCTAATCGAGGGGTAATTGTAATTAATACGAAAACTTGATGACCCATTTGAAATACATATACAACTAGGATATAGCTGTACCATATGGGGCCTAAACGACCTGCCGTTTGAAGCGGGTTGACCCTCATTCGAGTTTCGCGCGAGACAATTCGGGAGTGGAAAATGGTGGGACCCAAATCCATATGTGGTTGCTGCACTGTGGTATATATTATTTTTAAAAATATTTTTTTTATTTTAAGATATATTAAAATAATATTTTTTATTTTAAATATTAACATGTTAAGTAATTTAAAAATATAAAAAATTACTTTAAAGCTAGAAAAACTAAATATTTTTGTTCGAGCTGCGATCCTTAAATATCTGTTGAAAAGAAAGAGTGTGGGTGACGTGTCCGATATTTTTGCTCTCTAGGATCTCGATGATCTGTCAACGGGTTTCGGACACGTATGTTTTGGCAGCGCAGTAAATTTTCTTATATGATCATCTTTTTCATAGAAAGGGAAAGTCCAATCCATAAAGGACAAATGCATGGAGCCATGCGAGCTTGTCCATGTACAATTTTTACCTTTAACTATATGCCAAAGTTATCAAACCTAGAATCTAGTTTGGTCCGGTGGTTTTACCTGGGAGCTGGATTGGCTCCAGGTTGAAAAAAAGTATAAAAAAACATATATCATCGCCACCGGGGTAAAATCTAGTCTTTAAAGTTTAATTATTGAAATATTTTTTTTTAAATCTTACTGAAATAATATTATTTTATTTTTTAAAATAAATTAGATAATTTTTCTAATCCGTAACCTATTTAGATTATGTTTTATAAAAGTGTTTGTGATTATATTCGTGTTTTTAAAAAATTTAAATTTTATATTTTTTTTCTTTGCTTTAAATGGATATTTTTTTGATATGCTAATATTAAAATAAAAAAATTATTTTAATATATTTTAATAAAAGAATATTTTGAAAATTTTAAATTTAATATTTTCAAACAGTAACATGTCTGTCCTGTATGCACATTCAAGCTTTGTTGTCAATTTTAAAATCCTGTGACATGACAAGCAGTGGCTTGTCAATTTAGCGTGCTTCTTTTTAACTCACTACACAAGCAGTAGCCGTTGCAACACCAGCCCGTGTAGTTTTTCAACACTTGTCATGTCCAAGTTGATAGCTACAAGTAGCTCTTCTACCACTTTATTTTTGCGCAAAAATATTTTTCAAAAAATTTAAATTTATTTTAGTTTTTTATTCATTTTAAATTATTTTTTATATTTTTAGATTATTTTAATATATTGATATTAAATGTGAATTTAACATATATATATATATATATATCCTATAATATTAAATGAATTCTGAATTTATTTGTTTTTGTATTTTAAAATTATTTTTTAAAAAATTTAAATTTTATATTTTTTTTCTTTGCTTTAAATGGATATTTTTTTGATATGCTAATATTAAAATAAAAAAATTATTTTAATATATTTATAAGTAACAAATACTTACAACTGTTGATGCAATATCAAACTAGCTCGACTAATTATTATTAAAATTAAAAAAAAGCTCGGAGATGCAATGTGTTTCAAAACATAAATCATTGTAAATTAAAATAATATATATATTTTTTATTCTTTACAAAATACCTAATGTCGTAACTAATGAAGTAAAATTGTTTTTATATTTTTAGAACAATAAAAAAAATATTTGATATTAAAATAAAATAAAATTAAAATTGATGCAAAAGAGCATTTTTATCATTTTCTTATAGGTTTTTGTCATATTCAAATTACAAGGGTTGTTTAGTAATTCAATAAATATAAATATTATTAAAAAAAATTGTTAGCATGTAAGCAATCTCCTAGCCTTTAAGCAATAAGTGCAATGCCATTTAATGCTTAAATATCGATTTTTGTGAAGATATTAGAATCGTCACGGCAACCCCTTCATTATACGATAATGTATATGGATAAGGGACCTCTGATGATTTGAAATAACTTATCAAATTTATATATTTTTTTAATTTTTTTATATGTATTATTTTTTTTATTGTTATTTATTTTATTTGAAATAAATTTTAAAATTAAGTTATTTTTGTGATTTTATCTTTCTTTATCTTATCAAATTTGATTATTGTTGTTTTGATTTTTTTTTATTTTTATAATTAATATTAAATTAGTTGTAGATCAAGCTTTTTAATTAAAAATATATTTAAGATTGAGGTGGGGTGAGGTGTGGTTAAGGTTTTTGGTAGGGGGACAAAAAAAAAACATATATCTTGAGCTTATAACGAGGGAGGTGTAGTTTATGTTCTAAGGAATTACACCTAAAAGGAAACTCAATAACACCTTACTACACCTCACCCCAAAGACACTCTCCTACGGACTGTTGGATTTATTTTTTTTCTTGAATTTTTTTTTTAATTTTTGTTCGCAGTGGCAAGTATAGTTGGGTGAACCAAGAAAATAACGTGCCTGGTTTGCCTGATGAAAACACTTGCTGGGCTAACAAAATGGCTATCTGACTAGTAAAATTTGCTTAAAACATACGTGTGACAACCTCGGTTAACGTATCACGGCGGCGCATCTTTTTGTTCGAGGAATAAAAATAGTAAAAAAGCCTTGAAAACAACACTGAACAACTCCTTATTTCTGGCTCCAAGTGTAATTTATTATTCACTCCTTATAATCATTAATATTTCACCGACACCGCATTGTCCCCTTGTCATCACCAATCCAGTAATTGATTACTTAATTATAGCCTAATATGTCCGGTGCTCGCACACGATAAAAACTTAGAATTAAAAAGTTTATTCTTTATATAATTTCAACTTCAACTTATTATTCAACTTATTATTATTATTATTGAAGATTTACATGATTATTAATTTTAAATTTATAAAATTAATAATATAAAATTAATAATCATAATATATACAAACTGATATAGATATTCACATTAATTTTTAAAAAAAATTATAGTCTAACATACACAAAACGAACTTCTTCCTGTGTCAAAATGCTATTTGAGCTTGCAATCATGGGAGAAGAGAGGAATTGGACGGCGGCAAGTCCATCTAGCATGCAGATTGCAAATATGGATCTGTAGATTAATTGCAAACAAAACATTAAACTCTATACTATGCCTGAGTTAATTTGAGAAATTAAAGATTTAAAAGTATAACCTGGAATAAATTTAGTTAACTCCATTTAATAAAATACAGACTTAATCTTGTTAATATCAAGAATTTTTTTTTTTTAAAATAATATAATATGATGACTCAAACAACCCATGTCTTTCCAAGTCAATTCCCATGTCCAAATAATTGAATTGCTCATGGCTAAAAAAAACTCATTTGTCATTAGTCTAAAATTTTAAATAAACAACTCATGTCTTTCCAAGTCAATTCTCATATCCAAATAATTGAATTACCCATCACGCGGTTCAAGAAAAACTCATTACTGATCATTGGTCTAAAATTTTAAATTTGTTTAAAGTTGAAGTAGTAGTAATGATTTAAAAATATATTAAAAAATATATTTTTTAAAAAAATTATTTTTAATATTAACATATCACGAATATATATATTATTTTAAATAAAAAAAATATTTTTTTATAAAAACATAACTTGCATTACATTTCAAAACACACCCTTGTTCTGTAGCGATCACACCTACTCTGTCAAGCACCAAAACATGTGTTTGCATCACAAAAATATGACATGGCGAAACTTAACATACTCTTTCACTACCTTGCAACAAGCAAGAAAATTGGAAATTTAACCAGGCATAGAAATTAATCAACAAAATCCTAACAAGATCAAACCCGCCAAACTAATATACTGATTCCTGGGCTCAGCTTCCACCTTCAGCTTTCTTTTGAACTAGTATATCAATCATGTCAGCTGCTTCTCGGACTGTTGTTATGTTCTGAGAACTCTCCTCTTCTACATTAATGTCAAATTCTTCTTCCAATGCCATTACTATCTCCACCTGCAATAACATTACAAGATCGCACCTCACTTTCAATTGCTTAATTAAGTAGTAATTAAGCAGTAAATTCTTGAATGGCTTTGATGAAATGAATCGACACCACTGAACCTAACAGTAGCTAGCCAAAAAATGGCTTACTGTGTCAAGAGAGTCAGCACCAAGTGCAGCGAACTTGGATTCGTTGGTGAGCTCAGTCTCAGGAGTTAAAGCCAGTTGTTTCCTCACAATCTTAATAACTCTCTCCACGGTCTCTGGCTTTGCCTATCAAATCATGTACATTACAATTAATTTCACATCTTGTTAGGATTAATAAGACAAGGCTAAATAAAACTAGATTGAAGGATTCCAAAAAGAAGAAAATAGAGATAAAAAGGTTAAATTCAGTTTTACTTGAAGTAAAGATTAGCTTTAGATCATTTAGCAATAAAACAAGTATAATGTACAATGTAGAGGAGGGTGAAATTACAGCACAAGAGACACGGAATCGAGAGGCCTTCAAAGAAGGGAAGCCATTATTCTTCGCCCAACCCACTGACACAGGCTTTAAACTTGCTGCTGCCTGTACCAATAAGAACCACAAATGAACATCAAACAGTGAAACTCTTCCATCCATTTACCGCGATGAGAAATTTAAAATTGTTGTTATGTGTTTACTAAAAGAAAATGGGCTCAATTTGTTTTTCAATTTTGGTATAATTTCCTATCTATTTATTTCTGGACATGGCTATTTGTCATCGGTTTAAAATTGCTTTAGCACTAGTTTTCTGTCCCATAAAACAATTTCCCGGAAAAAAAATCCTGAAGAAAACATATTTTTCAACAAATATCATGGAGCAACAACAAAAGTAATCTGCGACGTGCAAACTTTTCTGAGAGATTAGTAGTAAAAGAGAAACTGTTAGGTAAGTTAATGTGATAAATTAAATGACCAAGAGAATTGTGAAGGCTTTAGTTACCTGACTACTCCTGTTTGAGTGGCTAAACAAAGGCTGGAACCTGAGAAAAGTAGCTGAGACTGTGGCCATTAGCGGAGAACACACACCCAAACACCAAATAACTTGTGATGGAATTACAGGAATCCTGAAAGGGATTTTCCCTAAGAAAGGAATTGATAATAGCAGGTAGTAGAGAAATAGCTCTTATCAACTTTTGCTATTGAAAATTGTAAAAAAAGATTAATACAGGCGAGAAGCTAGCGGGGATACGAGAGGACAAGATTCACTCTGGGCATTATCCAAGGCCTCCCTGCTGCATGCATGTGATTGGATCCCTTTCTGCTTTGTGGGCTCTCTCCATATTCAAGAATTGCAACTTGTCTTTTAAATTTCTCACGTGAGAATATAGGGCCTCCTCTCAATCGGTCCATATTTCTTTGCAAAATTAACCTATTTCAGTATACTGCTGTTAGTGAATAGTTTTGAAGCCAATGCTTTGACACCGACTCTCCACTAGTGACAAGACAAAGAGTGCATAAATATTAATGTGTTTCGACAAATCGAATTCCAAGAAAAAAAATCATTAGATGTTGTTTAAAATGGTTAATCATTTGCTCACATAATACTTAAATATCCAAAACTTGATTATACTCAAACTACACAGTTTTGATTCAACAACAGAATTCCTCAGTCTGCAACCTCCTCTTGTTCTGATTACAGTTAAGCTGCGGACGCTGAATTGCATCAAGGCTTCTGTTCTCGTATATTCTCTTCTAACATGGTAGAACATATATACTTCCCACTGTATAAGTACTCTCCATATTATTTCCCTTATAAATCACTGACCAATGATGTTACAATTTACCAAAATCCAGTATGATCAAGGAGCCGGTTTTTTGGTATTTAGATAGTTGTTAATTAAAATATTCATTTAGTTAGTTATTTTTTTAGCTCATAAAGTATCAAATTAAAGGTAAAAGCCTTACTATCTGCAAAAATAGTCTCTATAAATAGTTTTTATAAATGAGATTTAAAGATGATTCGATAATAAAATTAATAACTTTTATAGGAAAAAAAAAAAGCTTTTAGTTTTAATAACAATAGTGTTTATTCTTATTTGATGAACCTCTTACATGAGTAATTTATAGGTATTTATAACCCCTGAACCTTGTTGTTTTCAGAAAATGAAAAGACTCAAAAAAATTTTTACATCTAATGATATTAATAAAAAATAAATATCTATTATACATTATTAATGATAGGTGGTATAAAATGAAAAATAGAAAGCTAAACTTTGGTTCAATTGAAATGAAAAATAAATGAGCTTTTTACACTAATTTATCTTCTATGTTTAATAATCATGGATAGTGCCATAATATTTTTTTGTCACTCAGTTTTTGTTTGAATTTTATTTTTTTAAATTAGGTTGATGTATGATAGTAAGAGCTTTGGGTTTCAATGAAAATCAAGATAAATAAATTAGTTTGATTTATGATTGTAATAGTGCCACAAGTTTTTTTTCCAATAATATCCTTTCAAATTAGGTTGATTTACAGTGTTGAAGAAAAATTATGGTGCTCATTTGATATTCAATTTGGTAAAATAAAATTTTATTTTATTGATTTAAAATAATTATATATTTGAGAATCAAATTTGAAACATAAAAAAACATTTAAGGACTAATTTGAGAGAATTAGAAGAGTTGTTGGAGGGTGTACAGAAACTCCAATATCCAGTATGTGAGAGAGCTCACCGCATATTAATGACACGTGCATAGGTACCCTTTCTTGGTACCACTCAAATTTTTTAAATGTGAGACCTTTCTCCACCAATGATGTGTGTCAGACCACGAGACATCATAAAAAAAAACATTTGTTTCTTTGTATTTATTTCTTTTTTTTTCTCTCTCCTTTCTAGTTTTCGTGTCTATCTCTCTTCAAAATAGCAAGATGGGGATTCAATTTGTTTTGATGTCATATTTGATCTTGATTTTTTTTATTGCTATTTTGGACAACATTTCTTTTTCAATTTCATCATTTAATAGAATAATATAAATTATATCTTGAAGCCTCACTTAACAACTTAAACTATTTGGTTGAGATAATTTTTTAATAAGCATTATTATTTTTTTATTTTTATTCTATTAGGTTATTCAAGTCTCACAACTTGAGTTATAAGTATGACAAGCTAGCTAGGGTTAACTTGAATCATTTTGTCCTTTAACATTAGATTAACTTATAATTGAGCTTTCCAAAAAAAAATTAATATACTTTCTATGGATATATTCTATTTTCATGACTTGGATTACGTGTTTAGTAGGTTAACTCGGGTTGTTTTTTTATAAAATTAAATATTTTTTTTTTAGGTTTCGTCCTTCTACATTTTTTATTAATATTTTTTTTTATAGTATTGGTTTAATTAAAAATGAATTTTTGATGTTAATTTATAAAATCTCATTTAATTTTTACTTTTTCATCCGATAAAGTTATAAAAAGCGTTATAAAAAGCTTTTCAAATTATTTTCATGTAAAGGTCATCATGACCATTTTTCAGCATGCTAAATGCGACTCATTATTTTAGTCATATGCTATGGCCACTGTGTATTTTTATTTTATCTCAAAGGTTTCGGTAATCATTAGACTTTGTTTTTTATATGAACTAGTGTGAGAGGCAACTTTTTAATTAAATTTTAATTTGGGGATAGAATAAATAAACACCTCACCAAAGAGGAACTCGATCAAAGGTTGTTGTATACAATAACTTGAATACAACTAATTAATAATCCCTCGATTTTATTGATTACGTTACTGTTACATCCTCGTAGACTGTGGAACTCCTTCATATGAGTGCTAGCTAGTTCCTCGACTAATTTATCACTCAATCATTACCCGAAGCCTTGGAACCAAGTGAATTGTCCAGAAAACCTCACGTTCTTATTACCACCAACATGATCATCGCTCGTTCGTCACCTAGGCCATAGACCATGTAACCGGCACAACTCCTCCTTTATCCAGACCCAAGGCTTCCCACACAGCATCAGAATCATCAACAATATTATTCTTACATGCATGGTGGCTGATTCGCATGCTCGCTATCACATCCATGCATGGAATCACACTCATCTACGACCCTGGCGGTCACACTCCTTCCATTAGCAGAAATTATGATCATACTCCCACACCTTGAGCGCCCAGCGAACCATCCTGTCGAAAGTGCCACCACAAGCTCCGTTTTAGCATGGTAACTCTCATCACACTCTGATGGGGCGCCTCCATCGCCTCCTTCACTAAAGTCATTTGAAGTTAACTGTGCATCTGTTGAGGATGACTCTGGAGGTGAGCAAGTGTATGTAGGGTAGGAATTATCTCCATATGTCAGGGTGCCAGAGGTTTGGCAGTTGCCCTCTGGAGGTGATGGACTCCTGCCTCCACTGCATATGTTGGTGCCACCATCGGGATCATCATTGCACTTTCCGTTCTCTCATCACACTCTGTGTCTGGCTTTGAATGTGTCGAGGGGTTCGATGTGTGTATATATAGAGTTGGTCAAGAACAATTCATAAATGAGTACGTGATAGCATCTAATTTTTCTGAAGATAATATTAAACATTAAAAAAAAAGTTTAAAAAGACACATAAATTATAATTTTTCTATGTTATTCTTAAAACTTTTTTTATCGTATTTTTTGTTTAAATCTTTAGCATTATTTATTTCTTAATAACATGACAGCCGACTCCTTTAGAAGAAGTCAGTCATTTGCTGGAGAAGAAAGATGCGGTTGTGGGATTTATTAGCTTTGAGAGGGCTGAGTCCAAAGTCTTTGAACGTACGTACCCGGTAATTGTGCTTCGAGAGGGCTGAGTCCGGAGTCAGATGGTTGTTGTTGAATATTTAAGATGAAATGTAAGTCAGATGCTTAGTTGATCGGTATAAAATTTATCTAGTTGCTCAAGGTTTCACTTAAAAATTTGATGTTAACTATAAGAAAATATTTGTTCAGAAAATATTTGTTCTCGTGGCCAAGATGACTACTATTAGAATCCTTCTATTAATTGTTGTGAATCAAGGATGGTTTATTAGGATACTGGCATGCAAACTCGATAAGATAAAAGATAAGAGACAAGATAAAATGAGAAATGACACACAAGAATTTACATAGTTCATCCAATTTGACCACATCCACGGGCAATGTTAGGATACTGACATGCAAACCCGACAAGACAAAAGGTAAGGGACAAGATAAAATGAGAAATGACACACAAGAATTTACGTGGTTCACCCAATTTGGCTACGTCCACGGGCAAGTATAGAAGAATTTTACTAAGTAATGTGGGAATACAACTTCTCTCTAATAATAGAGAATAACAAAAAATCTCTCTATTATTAGGAGAAAACATCTTACTTACTATCTCACAAATACCTCACAATTTTGTGGGATTACTCTCTCCTTACCCTCTCTTCTTTCTCTCTTGTGGTGTGTATAATGCTTGGATGCATTGTCTATTTATAGGCAAGCATCCATGCAAAAGACAAGGGGTTAGGCAATTAGCATCAATTTGGTGCATACAATTTTTGACTAAGATGGCTACACCTTCTCCCACCATTTTTGACTAAGGTGTAAAAGGATGACTACACCTTTTCCCACCATTGCATACAATTTTTGACTAAAATGACTACACCTTCTCCTACCATTTTTGACTAAGGTGTAAAAGGATGACTACACCTTCTCCCACCTTTTTTGACGAAGGTGGTTGGCTTCACATTCTCCCACTTGAAGACTTTGATGATTTAATCAAGTCTTCACACTTGATCATTTGTGCTTCTTCTATCCTTGCTATACTTGTCATCTTTATGCTGCTTACGTTTCTGCTAGGCCGTAAGAGGATCTGCACCATATATACTTATCAGTGTTAACCGGTTCGTCAAAACATCTGCTGGGTTTTCCTTTGTGTGAATCTTCTGAAAATCCACACTTCCATCTTCCACCACTTAGCAAACAAAGTGATACTGAACATCTATGTGTTTTGTTCTTGAATGAAACGCTGGATTCCTTACAATATGCAAGGCACTTTGACTATCACAATACAAAAGAATATTCTCTTGTTTGTGCCCGAGTTCCTCCATAAGTTTCTTCATCCATATTGCTTCTTTACAAACTTGTGTAGCTGCCATGTACTCAGCTTCTATTGTGGATAACGCTACAACAGTCTGAAGTTTAGAAACCCAGCTCACAGCTCCTCCTGCAATTATGAACACATAGCCTGTAGTGGACTTTCTTTCTCAAGGTCACCAGCAAAATTTGAATCAATATAACCTCTGATAGTAAATTCTGATCCTCCATAACATAATGCAGCATCTGAGGTACCCTTGATATATCTCAAGATCCTCTTAATAGTATTCCAATGCTCTCTACCAGGATTTGCCATGTATCGACTAACTGCTCCCACTGCTTGTGCAATGTCTAGTCTTGTACATATCATGGCAAACATTAAACTTCCCACTGCTGATGCATACGGTACTCGAGACATCTCCATCCTCTCTACTTCATTGCTAGGAGACATACTTGAGGATAATTTGAAGTTAATAGGAAGTGGGGTGGAAATTGGCTTACAATCTTGCATGTTGAAGCGTCGCAAGATCTTCTTCAAATAATTCTTTTGAGAAAGCCAAATCTTCCTCTTACTTCTGTCTCGGTAAATTTGCATCCCTAGAATCTTGTTTGCTGGTTCCAAGTCCTTCATATCAAATTCCCTAGCCAACTGTGCCTTTAATTCTTGGACTCGATCTTTGTTGGGGCCTATCACCAACATGTCATCCACGTACAACAACAAAATGATGAAATCTTCTTCAAACCTCTTGTAATACGTACAATGGTCTGAACTGAGTTTGTTGTACCCAAGGCTAATTATGAAGGAATTAAATCTCTTATACCAATACCTCGGCGCCTGTTTGAGACCGTATAGAGATTTGTTCAACCTGCAAACCAAGTTCTTCTTGCCTGTTTCAGCAAAACCCTCTAGTTGGAGCATATAAATTTCTTCTTCAAGTTCTCCATGAAGAAATACAGTTTTCACATCTAACTGCTCCAAGTGAAGATCAAATATAGCACACATTTCCAAGACTACTCTGATTGTCGTAAGTCGTACCACCGGAGAAAATATCTCATTGAAGTCTATTCCTTCTTTCTGAGCATAACCTTTCACCACCAATCTTGCACGATATCATTGCCATCACGTTTTATCTTGTAAACCCATTTGTTGCCAATGGCCTTTCTGCCTTGTGGTAGCGGAACAAGATCCCAAGTATTATTCTTGTGCAGAGCTTCAATCTCCTTTTGCATTGCTGTCATCCACATAGACACATTTGTGCTTTTAATAGCCTCATGGAAAGTTGATGGCTCTCCATCCTCTATTAGAAGACAGTATGCAATGTTACTTTCAGTAACATATTCTGAGTGCCAAGCCGGTGGTCTTCTTTCACGAGTCGACGATCGAACTTCAGGAGTTTCAGACTCTATTTGTTCTTACTCTTCATGCTCTGGTACAACTTCAGAAGAAGTATGATTCTAAGTATTTTCCACATGAACTGCTGTAGTCTCCTTTAGAATGCTATTATGTTCTTCCATGCACATTTTACCTTCTGCAAATATAGCATCTCTGCTGATAACTACTTTGTGGGTAGTGGGATCCCACAAGCGATACCCCTTCACTCCATCAGCATATCCTAAGAATATATATTTTCTGGATTTTGAATCCAGCTTACTAACTTCTTGTGTATTGTACATCATATACATAAGACTTCCAAATATATGCAATCGAGAATAATCAGCTGGTTTTCCAGTCCACATCTCCATCGGTGTCTTTAGCTCAATTGCGGTTGATGGAGATCGATTTATCACATAACAAGCGGTATTGACTGCTTCTGCCTAAAATGACTTTCCTAGACCTGCAGTCTTCAACATTGCTCTTGTTCTTTCTAATAGAGTTCTGTTCATCCGCTCTGCCACTCCATTTTGCTGTGGAGTGTATGCCATTGTGAATTGCCTTTTGATACCTTCATGTTGACAGAAGTTATCAAATTCATCACTGGTATATTCTCCTCCATTGTCAGTCCTCAAACACTTGATCTTCTTTTCATATTCAAGTTCCACCCGCACTTTGAAAGTTTTAAAGACTGTAAGCACATATGTCTTCCTTCTAATTGGATACACCCAACATCTCCTGGAGAAGTCATCTATGAATGATACAAAGTATCTTGCTCCTCCCAAGGATACAACCGGTGCTTGCCAAACATCAGAGTGAATCAGGTCTAAGATGCATTTGCTCTTAGTTATTGATGTGCCAAACTTCAACCTGTGTTGTTTACTTGTAACACATTGCTCATAAAAAGGTAAAGTAACCTTTATAAGCCTAGGGAGTAACTTCTGATCAGAGAGAACCTTTAAACCTTTTTCTAACATGTGACCTAGTTTTTGATGCCACATCATCGTCTTCTCTTCTGCAGGACTGGCTGATGCGATTGATGCTTCTGCCTCATGATGTGTTTCTCTCATTAATGCAAATATATTTACAACTGTCTTTCTTACCTTTAAAACCACCAGCGCTCCTTTGATGATTTTCATAATTCCATTATCTGTTCGGATCTTACAGCCAAGACTATCAAATTGTCCTATGGACAAAAGATTCTTCTTTAAGTCTTTCACATGTTGCACTTCTGAAATAGTACGAATTAAGCCATCATACATCTTCAATTTGATGGTGCCAATGCCAACAATCTCTAAAGCATGATTATCACCCATGAACACTTTACCTCCAGAGATGGGTTTATATGTATGGAACCAATCTCGATTAGGAGTCATATGTTATGTTGCTCTTGAATCCATTAGCCAGACCTCAGTGAGCTCTTCTTTATCTGTAGAGATTGTCACTGCTTCACTATATAAAATCTCTCCATCTTCTGAGGTGCTCGCAACACATCCTTGAGATTTTGATGACTTTGCAGTATTCTCTATATCCTTTTTAAACCAACAATCTTTTTTGAAGTGCCCCCTTTTGCCACAGTTATAGCATTTCATAGCCTTCTTACTTCTTAATTTGGACCTCCCCTGTCTTTGACTCCCACTAGAGCCACGCTCCGTTGATCTTCCTCTTAACACCAACAACACCTCTGCTTGGTTTGAACTGTTTTTGTCTCCTTTGTTTTTGCGCCTATTTTCTTCTTCTTCAAGACTAGATAATCTGAGAGGATATTATTTGTCAAGTTGATAATGAGTTGATCATATGAATCAGGAAGACTTTGAAGTAGAAGCTCTGCACGTTCATTTTCCTCTATTTGCTGGCCCAATGTAGTGAGTTGATAAAATAGAGTTCTTATTATGTTGATGTGATCAGTTACCGATGTGGTTTTTACCATTTGAAGGGTATAAAGTCTCCGCTTTAAGAAAATCTTATTATGCAAAGACTTGGACTCGTATAGCTTTGTTAGAGTCTCCCATATCTCCTTAGCTGTTTTTTTCTCCGCCACACTTGATAATACTTCATCGGCTAATGCTAAATGTATGTTAGCAATAGCATTGCCATCCATCTCATTTCATTTTGCATCATCAGTGATCTCCCCGGGCCGATCCCCAATTGCTGCCAAGCAATTGTCTTTCTTTAAGATTGCCTTGATTCTCATTTTCCACAATGAGAAATTGCTCCCATTAAACCTCTCAATCTCATACTTTACTGCCATTGTATTCACCAAGATCTATTCAGCTATCACCGTTTCACAGATCTGTAACGTATATAGAAACAAATGGTCCCGCTTAAAACCCAATCTCCTTAGACAGAACTTCCTAGACTGTATTTAATCACCGCACTGACTTTCTATATATGCCAACAGCAACGTATGTGAACAGTACTGTATGGATGAATAGTGCCGTATAGGTGAATAGTAACTGTATACACGAATAACTTTTGTGTATTAACAACACCAACCAGGAGGCTCTGATACCACTGTTAGGATACTGGCATGCAAACCTGACAAGACAAAAGGTAAGGGACAAGATAAAATGAGAAATGACACACAAGAATTTACGTGGTTCACCCAATTTGGCTACATCCACGGGCAAGTATAGAAGGCTTTATCCAGACCCAAGGCTTCCCACACAGCATCAGAATCATCAACAATATTATTCTTACATGTGTTTTCTCCTAATAATAGAGAGATTTTTTGTTATTCTCCTATTATTAGAGAGAAGTTGTATTCAACAAAAAATCTCTCTATTATTAGGAGAAAACACCTCACTTACTATCTCACAGATACCTCATAATTTTATGGGATTACTCTCTCCTCACCCTCTCTTCTTTCTCTCTTGTGGTGTGTTTATAATGTTTGGATGCATTGCCTATTTATAGGCAAGCATCCATGCAAAAGACAAGGGGTTAGACAAATAACACCAATTTGATGCATACAATTTTTGACTAAGATGGCTACACCTTCTCCCATCATTTTTGACTAAGGTGTAAAAGGATGACTACACCTTCTCCCACCATTTTTTTACTAAGGCGGTTGGCTTCACATGGTTCCTATGTCAAATGGATATAAGAAATGCCTTTTTACATGGAGAACTTGAAGAAGTGTTCATGAAACTTCCTCCTGGACATCCACGTAATGGAAACACCACACTTGTCTGCAAACTTTATAAGTCTATTTATGGCCTGAGTTCTCGGGTCTGGCATGCAAAATTGAGTTTTACACTTGACAATCTTGGTTTTACAAGAAGTTCTGCAAATTCTTCTTTATTTATTCAACTTGGTTCCTCTCATAAACTAGTTATGCTAATATAGGTAGATGATCTGATTATAATCAGGGAGTAATAATGACTCAATCACTTAACTTAAGAGGGAGCTTCAACAACAATTTTCGATTAAGGATCTTGGCTCCTTAAAGTACTTCCTAGGCATTGAAATGGCCGCCTCCAGTAAAGGTTATTTTCTTAATCAGCGTAAATATGTCATTGATCTATTGAAGGATGCTGACATGTAACACACAAAGTTGGTTACAAACCCTTTAGACAGCAAGTGAAAATTAGACCCTTCAAGTGAACCTCTCACTTCTTGCACTCATTATCAGAAGATTGTTGGTAAATTAATTTATTTAATAATCACTCGAACTGGATATTACATTTATGGTCAGCCTTATCAATCAATATATGTATGCTTCAACAGTTAGCATCATGGTATGGTAAAATGTATCTTACTGTATCTAAAAGAGGCAATTGGTCATGGCATTCTTATGACTCTCAGAGGTCATATTAACTTCATGACTATACTAATTTTGATTAGGCAAGAAATTCTCTTAATCATTGATTTATCATTAAATATTGTATGTTTGTTGGAGAAAATTTAGTGTTTTGAAAAAACAAAAAACAATCAATAGTAACTCACTCAATGTTTAAAATAGAGTATCGTGCTATGATTTCTGCTACTTATAAACTGATATGGCTTAAACAACTCATTAGAGATTTAGGTTTTTCTACTATCACTTTTATGATATTGTTTTGTGACAATCAAACTGCTATTTATATTGTGTCCAACCTGATATTTTATGAACACACCAAACATATTGAAGTAGATTGTCATTATATTCGTCAGCAAGTTCAAGCTAAACTCATCCATCCTCAGTATATGTATTTTTATGATTAACTAGCTGATGTACTTATCAAAGCCTTATCTTCCACTCAATTTCATCAGTTATTAAGCAAGCTTGAATCCATCAATTCGCTATATCGAGCTTAAGGGGGGTATTGAAGATATTAAAGCGATTTTGAAGATCTTTACTATTATGATATTACCAAGTATAACTTATTTATTATCTAGTTTAGATGTTATTTTAGATGTTATTGTATATTTATTATTTTAGCATATTGTAGGAAAAATAATACGTAGAATTGTCTTTCCTTGTAGCAAGTTTTTTCTTTTGTATGTATGCATGTGTGTCTATATATATATGTCCAGAATAAAAATATTATAAATGTAGAACTATGTTTTACTGCATTGTCTCATGTCTCTTCTCTGCTTTAAAATTCTACAGAAATGTAACTATATAGTCTCATTATATTATCATTTGACAACAATCAAGTTAATCTGTTTAGAATTCACATTATTAAAAATGCATGTCAACTGCTTCAACCAATTAGTAGAATTCTCGGCTCTTAACTCACCAGGGTCTAGACTTGGCATCGAGCCAAGAACTTGCAAGTCATTGCATTAACCATTTCATATCAAGTTGAAAACATTTATAGTCCATGGTTAATAATAAGAGGCGGTTCGAGAACGCGTCTTTCATCAATTTTTAAAAATTTTAAAATTATTTTAATGCACACATAATTTTTTAAAAATAAAAAAAAAAAATTATTTTAATATATTTTTAAATAAAAAATATTTCAATAAATAATCACTATCACATTCTCAACCACATCTTCAACCCTCAATTTTAAATTTTACACATCTAGCGAGGGCATTTATTTTCAATAAAAATAAGCAAAGTAAAGGTGAAAAATGAGAGATGCAATTGTCCCCGGATTTTAAGAAAAGGAAATGTAAAAACCGGATCATGAAGGGTTTTGTTTTGTTTCTTTCATTCAAGAATTTGGGTGATATTGTTTGTGTTTGGGCAGACGTTGTCATCGGTAGCCAATCCTGTGATGATCACCTTGCTGGTCGTCGCACAGATAGCATGCACCTGTTGGGTTGTCTCAGTGCTTGATCTGAGCTGTCGAGCAAGGCAACGACGGGGGAAGAAATTAATCGGTGGGTGTCGGGTTGGGTTATCTTTTGATAATTTAACGCTTAGGAGCAGCTTTAAACCAATTTACCCATCAATAAAAAAATAAATATTATAAATTAAAACTGAAATTATTTTATTAACAACTAAATTTTTTTAGATCGATTTAACTATTTAGTTCACGCTCATATGATTTTATTACCAAAGAAGTCTGTTTAAATACAAATAGCTGTTCGGATCACAACGATGAATAAGTTCAAGTGGCCTAGTTTTTAACTTTACGTCTTCGCTGAGCTTGAACCCATGGCAGTACGGCACTATCACGTCCCTGCTTCGCTGTATTTGCCAGTAGAAAATGTCAAATTGGCCATCACTGGTAAGCTATAGCTTGCAAATTATTAACCATCTATGTGGTTGACCAAGTGGTAAGGATTTGGGATCAAGGGGTTTGCTTTCTCTGTGGTCTCAGGTTCGAGTCCTTGGTTGCTCATATGATGGCCACTGGAGGCTTACATGGTCGTTAACTTCAGGGCCCGTGGGATTAGTCGTGGTGCGCGCAAGCTGGCCCGAACACCCACGTTAATCTAAAAAAAAAAAAAAAGCTTGCAAATTATTATTAGGAGGTAAGGGTTTGGTCAATATAAGTTGGTGTTGAATGCATTATTTTTTGGATTTTCAATGTTAATATTATTTATTAATTTAATCACAATTCAAGTTATCAGATTCGCCTTTTGACTTTAAAACTCAGCTAAGATGGTAAAAATAAAATTAATTTAATTTGAAGATACATTTTTATCTTACTATTAAAAGAAATCTGCTGACAGATAAATATTATTAATAGTTTATTTTTTGATTTTTTGAAGAGATTATATCTAATCTAAGATCGATATAAGTGGGAGAGGCAACTTTTTAATTAAATCTTAATTTGAGTAGAGAACAAATAAACTCCTCACCAAAGAGGAACTTGATCAAAGGTTGGTGTATACAATTACTGGAATACAACTAATTAATAATCCCTCGATTTTATTGATTACGTTACTGTTACATACTCGTAGACTCTGGCACTCCTTCATGTGAGTACTAGCTAGTTCCTCGACTGATTTATCACTCCATTATTACCCGAAGCCTTGGAACCAAGTGAATTGTCCAAAAAACCTCTGGTTCTCATGCCCGCCAACTTGATCATCGATCGTTCGTCGTCTAGGCCATAGACCATGTAACGGGCACAACTCCTACTTCTTTATCCAGACCCAAGGCTTCCCACACAGCATCAGAACCATCAACAATATTATTCTTACATGGTGGCTGATTCGCATGCTCGCTATCACAGTCTGGGCCATAGAACATGTAACGGGCACAACTCCTACTTCTTTATCCAGACCCAAGGCTTCCCACACAGCATCAGAACCATCAACAATATTATTCTTACATGGTGGCTGATTCGCATGCTCGCTATCACATCCATGCATGGAATCACACTCATCTACGACCCTGGCGGTCACACTCCTTCCATTAGCAGAAATTATCTTTATCCAGACCCAAGGCTTCCCACACAGCATCAGAATCATCAACAATATTATTCTTACATGCATGGTGGCTGATTCGCATGCTCGCTATCACATCCATGCATGGAATCACACTCATCTACGACCTTGGCGGTCACACTCCTTCCATTAGCAGAGATTCTGATCATACTCCCACACTTTGAGCGCCCAGCGAACCATCCTGTCGAAAGTGCCACCACAAGCTCCGTTTTAGCATGGTAACTCTCATCACACTCTGATGGGGCTCCCCCATCGCCTCCTTCACTGAAATCATTTAAAGTTAACTGTGCATCTGTTGAGGATGACTCTGGAGGTGAGCAAGTGTATGTAGGGTAGGCATTGTCTCCACATGTCAGGGTGCCAGAGGGTTGGCAGTTGCCCTCTGGAGGTGATGGACTACTGCCTCCACTGCATATGTTAGTGCCAACATCGGGATCATCATTGCACTTTCCATTGATGCAAATTAGCTGGCCATCACAGTCATCGGATGTTTGGCATGGGCCATTGCAGGAGGAGATGGCATTTGAAGGGAATGTAAAATAGAAAATACTGGAGAGGAGGGAAAGATAAACAAGAAGTGATTTTCTCATTGTTTTTGATTCCGTGTCCGGCTCTGAACGTGTCGAGGGGTTCGGTGTGTGTATATATAGAGTTGGTCAAGAACAATTCATAAATGAGTACGTGATAGCATCTAGTTTTCTTGAAGATAGTGCCAAACATTAAAAAAAAAGTTTTAAAAGACACATAAATTATAATTTTTTTATGTGTATTCTTAAAACTTTTTTTATCGTATTTTTTGTTTAAATTTTTAGCATTATTTATTTCTTAATAACATAACAGCCGACTCCTTTACAAGAAGTCAGTCATTGGCTGGAGAAGAAAGATGCGCGTCTGGGATTTATGAGCTTTGAGAGGGCTGAGTCCAAAGTCTTTGAACATGCGTACCCGGTAATTGCGCTTCGAGAGGGCTGAGTCCAGAGTCTTTGCCCAAGTGAGACGGGTCAGGTAAGACTGTATGTAGTTGACCAATTAGCCAGATATTAAATATTAATTAAGTAGTGTTTGTAGTTTTGATATTTTTTTAAATTATTTCTTATTTAAAAATATATTAAAATATATTTTTTAAAATAATTATTTTTATCATCAACACATTAATATAATTCAGAAATACTTTAAAAATTAATAATTTAAAGTCGCATGTAAATTGATTGAACCAATTGGTAGAATTCTCGGCTCTTAACTCACCAAATTATGTGTTTGGGCAGATGCTGTCATCGAAAGCCAATCTTGTGATGATCACCTTCCTGGTCGCATAGGCACCATGCACCTGATGTGTCGTCGTGCTTAGGATGTGTTTGATATTATTATAATAATTTTTGTGATTATAATTTAAAAATTAATTTAAATAAAAATAATTTTAATTATGGTTGATTTGATAAAATATATATTTAATTAAAACTATGATTAAAATTGATGTTGAATAAAAAAATAGTTTAAAAGTGTTTAGTTAAAAATATATTCAAAAGTAATTTTAAAAATAATATGATTAAAAAGATACATATATTAATTTTATAGTCTTGGAGTTAAAATATTATAAATTAGATTGTTAATACAAACTTTGACTATCTGCTATGTTTGGATAGAAGTTTTTATTTAGGCCGTGGAGTCTTGTGTTATGGAAAGATAAAAATAAAAGGGTTTTAAAAGGAGAATGAAATGAATTGTGGGGGTTGAAGGAGGGTTTTAGAGAGATAAATATGTGTTATTGTATGGCGTGTGAGAAAATGGGAGTTATTGTAAAAGTTGATAAATAAGGTTTTATTACAATTTGACAATCAATTGATGGATTCTTCAATAAAGATGTGATTTCCAAATTAAAAAAAAGAGATAAATAAGTATTCCACTCACAGATTTAATAAAAAGAATTTTAATAGATGTGTATAATACTGCAAATAGATTTATGATAAAAAAATTATTTTTTAATGATTATAAAAAAATTGAGGTTAGAACTCCTTAAAAACTGGTGCAAGATTTTTTTTTTTTTAAAAAAAACTGAGTTTCTACTTTAAAAACACTTAAAAAGCATAATTTTTTGTGATTCCTTCAAACTTCAACAGCTGCCGCTAGCCAAAACACGCTCATTATGAGCTGTCGAGTAACGCAAAGACAAGGGAAGAAATGAATCGGTGGGTGTCAAGTTGGGTTATCTTTTGATAATTTAATGGTAAGGGGCAGCTTTAAATCAATTTACTCATCAATAAAAAATAAATATTATAAATTAAAACTAAAATTATTTTATTAACAGCTAAAAAATTTGAGATAGATTTAACTATTTAGTTCACGCTCATGTGATTTTATTACCATGGAAGTTTGTTTAAAATACAAATAGCTGTTGGGATCGAAGTGAGAAATAAGTTCAGGTGGCTGAGTGGTTAAGGAAACAAACGATTGTTCTTGGGCTTCGGGATTTTTTTTAAGGTTCTTCGTCCTTGTGGTCAACTTTACGTGGAATTCTATCTATTTTTACTTTTTTTAATATTAAGAGGATGTTTGATAATGTGTTTGAAAAGCATTTTTAAAAAAAATTGAATTAATATGTTTTTGATATTTTAAAATTATTTTGATGTGCTGATTTTAAAAATAATTTTTAAAAAATAAAAAAAATATTATTGGCATACTTTTCTGAATGAAAAGCATTTTGAAAAGCAACAACAACCACACTTCTAAACATTTCTTAAGTCGAGACTAAAGAGCATAAAAAGTCTTTATATAATTTTAAATTAATTAAATGATACTTTTTAATCTTTTTTCTAGTTTTTAAGAGTGTTTGAAAATATTATGTTATCATAAAATTATCTAATAAAAGAGAGTTTATAAACTCAAAAACAAATATATTAAAAAAGGCCCATGAGCATGAATTTTTTTTATCCTTTGATTTTTTTTATTTGTTAGGTTTTTTTTTTAATTTTATCCTTTAAAACAAAGTTTTTTTTATTTTTTCATAATTTTTTTCTTTAATATTTAATTACTCTTCATATTTTATTTTACTTTACTTTTTATGGGATTATTATGATCTTAAACAAACATCCTAATATTTAATTGATATGAAGTTTTTTTTTTTTTGAATTTGGATTTAGATGCACTTTAAAAAATATTATTCAAATTTTCTTCACTTTTCTCAAATAATATTATAGGTTTTTATATGAAGTTTAAAATCTTTTCCAATTATTCTGTGCCTAATATGAAATAAAAAACTATGAATATTTAATTAACATAAAATTTCTATATTTTTTTTGTAAATTTTAATATATTTTTTATATAATTTTAATATATTTATCAATATTGTTTCTTCAACCATATACAAAACACTGAGACTTTGTTTGAATGTTTCATTTCAAATTTGCTACCAAGACTATAATGGATTATTTTAGAGAAAATAATTGCAATTTACAAAACAATTTGATATTGGGTTGACCATTGGCTTTGCGAGATTTTCTTATTATATTTTTAAATAAAAAATAATTTTTTAAAAAATATAAAATTAAGGTAGGAATTTTCAAGTTTGACCTTCTAGATTAAGTTTGATAACAATCTTAAAAAATTCTTACTACATCGTGTATGCATTCACAAGCCACCGTTAATTACATTATTCGTTAGTGAATTTTTTTTGCACTTTGATTCCTATAATTTTTTAAGATTTTATCTTTCAATCATACAAATTTATTAATTTTATACTTTAGTCCTTAACGGACGAGAAAATGGCGCCACCAAGAGAGGGGAGAGAGCAAACTTGGCCGATCATTAAAAAAAAAAAAAACATTGATTTTAATGTCGCTATTTTCTCCTTTTTCTTTCATGAGCAGATTCAATCAAGTAGTTTGAACCTTGAACCATGCATGAAAATAATTTGTTTTTATCGTGCAATTCAAGAACTTCTATAAAACAAATTAATGGTAATATTCCCATTTATGCCGCCATCACATTTTATTCATTTATGTTAAATTAATAAATGTTTTTAATTGTATCAATAATATATTTGTTAGTTTTAGGTAATTGTAAAATGATTTTTAGCCTTTATAGAGATGATTTACCATTGATGAAGATATTTTTCTTTCTTAAAAGGGTGCGCGATGAACTGAGCCAAAATCGAAGACACCGAGCAAGAAGAAAAGAAAAAACCAAAAACAAAGAGGAAAGGGCCAGCCTCTGGCTCTTAATTTGCTTGCCGGAAGAGATGGAAGCTTGGGGTTTCCCTGAGAAGTCTTCTCGCATGGAATGTACCAAACTTTACGTCTTCACTGAGCTTGAATCCATGGCAGTATGGCGCTATCACGTCTCTGCTAGCTTACCTGTAATTGCCAATAGAAAATGTCAAATTGGCAATTACTGGTAAGCTATAGCTTGCAAATTATTATTAGCAAGTGAGGGTTTGGTAAAGATAGCTGGTGTTTAATGCATTATTATTTGGATTTCCAATGTTAATAATATTATTTATTTAATCACAATTCAAGTTATCAAATACACCTTTTGACTTTAAAATCTCAGCTAAGATGGTAAAAATAAAATTAACTTAATTTGAAGGTAAATTTATATTACTATTAAAGACAATTGCTGACAGATAAATATTATTAAGATATAAGTTTATTTATTGATTTTTTGAAGAGATGATATCTATATTTAGGATATAAGTTTATTTTCAATATACATAGAAGTGAAAAATATAATACTTTTTTTTTTGAATTTGAGTGGAAATGAACTTCTTCTTTTTTTAAAAAAAAAAAAAACAAATATTGCACATTGTTCCTCCTTGTTTCACCATATAAAAATCGTGAAATATAGATGCCAATAAAATTTGACCATACTATTCAATTTAAAAAAAAAAAATTGAAAGGCAAGGTGAATTCCCTAGACACAAATCATTACACACCATAATAATATAATTATTGGTTTGCCCTTTGGAAAAAACCCAATGAGCTAGCTATTAAGGCAGCTGTTAGGCTAATATAATTATTTTCAAATTGATCATGAATAATTTTATTTTTTTAATATTTTGTAGATATATTGAAATGATTAATTTTTTCTTAAAAGTAAAAATTTTCAACTGGTGTTCTAAGGATTTTTTTCTGGTATTTTCAACATAAAGTTTTAGTTATTATCAAATTATAATATTTTTAATTTATAAAAAAAATTTAAAACAAAAATGATTGGCGCATGCGTTTAGGTAACTCTCACACCCTTTTGGCAACCCACAAGGTATCGATTCATAGCTAGAAACCTCCTTTCATGAGCGTGCTAGAGGTGTATTACTGTAATCTTTCTAGTTGTTGGGTGTATGTGCATTGATAGAGTAATGCTTAGGCTCTGATAGATATATATTTTTTTAAAAAAAATTTTGTCAAGATATAAAGTGTCCTATATTTATTTTTATATTTAATTTGATTTTTATTTTTTTAATTTCTATTTATTTTTTTTAATTAATTTTTTCTTCAATTATATCCATCATTGTTTGATTTATTTTAATTCTTATATCAAATTTGATTTATTGAGAATAATCTTTATGTTTTTTTTCCTTTACTTTTTTTTTTTGGAGTTATCTTAATTTTAATGCTTGTGATTACAGTGTTAGCAAATTAACTTGAGTTTACTTAAAAAAAATTATATTTTTTTAATTTGTTTTCTAATTTTGAATTGGATTATTTAGTAAAATTTTTAATTTCCTTTCAAAATGATTGTCCTTGTAGCATTACCGAGTTACAAATTTTGCTTGGGATGGGTTTAGATCAATTTTTTTCCCATAAATTTCAACAATTTAATTTATTGAAAATTAACCTTCAATTTTTTTAAAATATTTTTAATGGTGTTATCATATTTTTATTTATAAATTTGATATATTAACTTGAATGAGATCAACTCATTTTGTTTTATATTGTTAATTTTTATCATTTTATTTATTATCGTGGCCTTTTAACCCAAGTCTTGAATATATATTTTTTTCTTTTTTAGAAATACCTGGATCATCTCAATATTGTGGGTGTTTTTTTTTTTTTTAATTAATGTTGGGAAAAAATTGTGACAGCCCGCGGCGTAGCTTAACTAGAATAAACAGAGCCAGACAGCCTATAATTAAATTACCGCGCAAC
>NW_011499959.1:222220-231637 GCF_000495115.2 Populus euphratica | reverse complement strand
CCCGTGCTCATTGGCAGTATTCTTTTAAAACATATTTGTATTTCGTTCTATCATCGTTGCTTGATTCTTAAGAGGATGATTTTCATTTCATCATCTATTCTGATATGTTCATGTTAGTACAATCTAACAAGCAATGTTGGATCTCAGTTCCCACAAAGAGGAGAGTATAATGCTGTGAAAGTAACATGCCAGCTTCCATGGTTTGATTACCGAGTTCATATTTCTGTCCATATATATCTAGACAATCATGATTCACAAAGCTTTTTATATCATGCAGAACCTGGATTCTGCGTGATGACAAAATGATCAAAGCAATCTTGTCTGCTTGAGTATGCGATACCAGTTTCTGGATTCACTAATTAATATATAACTTCGCTTTAAAACGACATCATCAGGTCATACTACCTGATTGGAACCATAGCATTCTTGTTAAGTTATTTGAGGTTCAGCAACTTCGTTGAATCCTGCCTTGTTGGCAGCCTAACAGCATGTAAGTTGGTTGCTTGAAAGCAGTCTTGTCTCAAGCAAATCAAGTTTATAACAAGATATATTACCAGTTAGTAGTAAATTCTACGAAGAAGCACTGTAGCAAACCGGTTAGAAAGAAGCCTTGGCTTTTGATAACAAAGTTAAGCCAATCTGTAAGATGTGATGTATTTCAATTTCGTTATTATCAAAAAATCTTCAATTTTCCCAACTTAATGGGAGCTAGTGAGAGCTAAGATACAAAGAATATGAAAATAATAATAATAAAAATAAAAATCTGTAATTCAATGTCTATATATATGACCCATAAAACAAATCAAGAAAAATACTTGCATGTGGAATAAGACTAGTACAAAGTAGGAAGTGTTGGAAAATCCAAACCGGTAATATATTGGTATTTGCTCACAAAAAACTAAACACATTGATATAATATTTAACGTGGTTCGGCAAATCATCTATATTTACGAGAGAAGTCAATTCTTATATAAGAAAAGAACAAAATTTACAACAATAGAGGAGGAGGAATCATCTACTCTTTTATAACTCTTAACCTCACTCTTTTTTTTTTACAGTGCTGTAATGACAACCACTACTTGCTGCTCTTGGCAGTCTATTCTCTTCTATATTTCTCATATCTTTAGCTTTAGACACTCTCATTTTGCTCTTTAAATTATGTTTCTATTTATAGACATTAATGGCAAGACAAGAGGTCATAAATCATGACACAAATGGTAGTACTAATGGTGGCAACACATAAGTTGTGCTATTTTTGTCAATGATTAGTACAACTACTATTATAACCTTTTAATAATGATAACCCTACTTCTTAGAGTAGGCTATAAAATTATTGCCTATTAAAAACAATATCCCAACAGAAAGCAAGTCAAGTAATTGAAATATTTTCCAATATATCTTCATGTCAAGTTGTGGCATTTACAATTCTTGAACTTGTGTCTTTTAGTTTAGGATTGCACGGTCTAGGTTAAGGTTGAACTAGATAGGTAGCGTTTTTATGTTCTGGGTTGGGTTGAAATTTTTCTAATACAAAAAAATAAATGTTAGGATGACACTTTTATTTTTTAAAAAATAAAAAAAATTTGAGTCAATGTCTTAATTAGATTGAATAGCTAACCAGAATATTTCTAACATCAACACAAAAAACTACATAATAACATCAAAAAAGATTTGCGTGGAATGTATTGGAAACCTGGAAGTATAAAAAGATTTAAATTAAATTATATTTATGCACTAGATAGATAAGGCCAAGTCTAAAAAGAAGTTCATGAAGAAACCTGGAAGTGTTTGACATGAATTCTGAAATTGTTATTTTTCTATTTTAATTATTTTTCTTGTTAATTTTCTATTTTAATTATTTGTTTTCTCTTTAGAAATTTTAATTTAATTAATATTTTACTAGTTAATTAGGAATCCTAATGTAAGATGGATTTTATTAGTTAGAAAAGTTTTAATTAAAAATTATTTCTTCTAAATGATTCTAGACCTAGTATAAATAGGGATATCTAGTTTATTTTATAGATAATTAAATTATTATTCATATTTTATAAAACAATAAAGAGTTTTGACAATGTTATATACTACATCAATTGATATCAAAGTAGGCTGACCTCTTTGATAAACTAAGACAATAATAACCTAAATCCATGGTGCAAAATTGGAGGTACTCCAGGGCGTTGTGTGAGCTTAAGAGTAGAAAATATATTATTTTAAGCTAGTTCAGAACAAAGAATGGATCCTTTAGAGTAAGCTTAGGAATAAAGAATTAGTAATTTGAAGCAAGCTAAAACAGATCTAGTTTGGCTAATAGAAAACGTAAAAAGGGACCGTGAAGAGGAAAGAACTTGCCTAGAGACTTACCTCTAGGCAGGCTTAACGTATACCTATTCTTAGAGATCCATCTAGGCTATTATTTGTCAATATGAAGGTTGCTGGTGGAGATGAGTTTGATGGAGGATATAGGATCTTAGCATTTCAAGACAGACCACTGCAATAAATACATGATTTTTGCATTAAGATAGAAATCCCTGCATTCAACGGAGATTTGAATATAGAAGAATTCCCTGATTGGATCACTAAATATGATAAGATTAACAAGTACTTAGGTTTCTCATAAGAGAAGATAGTAAAAGTGGTTGCATATAACCTAAAGGGTGAAACTTCTTTCTACTGGATACATTAGACAAAAACACAGTTAAAATAAGAGAGACAACCTATTACATCATGGGTAGTTTTTGCATGAGAGATTTCTTTCTCCTGACTGAGCATTATTTGTTTTAATGATACCAGGATTGTATATAAGGCAATAAATTTGTCATTGAAAATATCGTTGAATTTCAAAAACTATCAGAACATAATAAGCTTCAAGAGACGGGTCGCAAGGTTTATACGAGAGTTAAAACCAACAAATTGAGATAAGATCAGAGAACATATGCCTGAAATTTTCAGTAGCATATGTTATATGTTAACTTCTACAGACTTCAAAAACAAACGTGGTTTGTTAGTTAAATAATCATTGGGAAATTGGTCCAACAAATTTTCAAAAAAACAAAAAGAAACATGAAACATTGAAGCAGGAGTTCTATTAGACTTAAATGCGAGTTGTTAGAAAAGAATATGACGAAAAATGATTGTTCTACAGATTAAAGAAACTTGCATCGACAATATACCTTAACAGTAGAATCCCGAATAAGTGCAAGTGCAGGAAGATCGCAGTAACAACATTAGTTACTAGCAATGTCTATTGTCTCTAGCCATTTAAGGTGGTTCGGCCAGATTTCTGGTGGAGATGTTTTGGTGGAGGGAGAGGCAAGAGTAAGGAGATGGTGAGAGGAAGAGTGGGGACAGCTTGATTTGGATAGAGAACCTTTCATTCCTGTGTTCTTTTTATAGCAAGATTTAATTATAGCTGAATCAGGTTCTGCACTCCTAAAATCAAAACCAATCAAATTGAATTTTTTTTTTCTGGATTTTTCTTATTGGTTCATTCACTATTTTTTTCTTGATTCAGTTTTTTCAAATAAGTTTTTGAAGATTTTCTCGTTTTAATTATTGGTTTTTTTTTATTATCTCTAATCACTAATCAATCTAATAATGACCAATAAAACTTATGAAAAAACCATTAAAATCAATAGCTAGTTCAATGATTTTTCATGAGAAAGGCAAAAAATGATAATTACAGTGTTAATTAACAGAAAGGCAAAAAATGATAATTACAGTGTTCAATTTATAGTGTTTTAATTAAGCGGGTACACAGTATCAAAAACAACCCTCGCAAAAGCATGCCGAACTTCCTGCAGGCTTCCCAAACCCAGCATCTCGTAATCGATCTTTCTACCTCGCTTTGGCGTAAAACCTTTTTCCGGGCCATCTCTTGAGCACTCAAAAATCCGGCACACTCTTAAATACACTGCCAACGGAAAGAACACCTGCATATTGTAGATCATGTGAGGCATATTCCCAATGATATATATATATATATACACCGAAAGTATTGAAGAAAAAACATTGAGAAAGCAAGATACTCTCCGCACAATAGCTAGCTCCATTCTTAAGCCTACATGTGGAAATAATATCCACCCTCATCTGCGAATAGATTGCATAAATCGTTGGCACTGATCCTACCTTTTATGAATAGTGGAGAGGTCCTGTTTTTATCATCAGCAGTTTTACTTCTGGTGAAAATAGCTGATACCAGAGATATTTCCCACTACCGGTATTATTTGAACCACTTAAAATGAAACTATATCAATAAAAATGAAATATGTCATAAGTTGAGGAAATTGTTATATCTAGAGTTCAAATATGAAACTTTATCTAGTCATGGAGCCAAAGTATGGAACTAAATCTCAGAGATGATTTCAAGACAGTTATATTTATTAGAATTTTGGGATAAGTGGCTGTTCTCTAGACTTGAACCTCCATTTTTCTGGTTGCAAGCCCGTGCAATTTTTACCATTGCAAAAAAGCAATGGCCCCTCCAAAAGCATATCCCTCATAATGCTATTTCTTATGCATTATCAGGATCCTTACTGTTTTTCGTAATAGGATGACTATGACAAAGTCAAACATAGCCTCGCTAGGAAAAGGGAAAAGGAAAAGGAAGTGCTCACCAAATCTGAATATGGTGCTTGAGGGTACTCTGCCATTGCCAGTGAAACATAATACTCATCGGTCATCCAATTTAAAACTTGTTTAACAGATGCAGCGAAATCCACAACCTCATCAATCAGCATATCAGAGTCCAGATCCCGAGGTTCAGTTAACTCATGAAAACTGATGTCATGTGGCTTGGTGATCTTCCTTGCCATGTTTACTCCTCCTAAAATATCCCCACCATTGTGAACAGCTAGACAAAATGCTGCCACTACAATAGGATCCCTTGGTTGGTCAGCTAATGCTTTATGGAATGCTAAGATTCCAACCCTAGAAAAAATAAATGATGTGATGAGTCTTGACTTCTTGGTAACTTATGTGCAGCCAGTACTAAATGTTGATTTACTTGAGATAGCGCTTGCTTCAATATGATCTTCAATCAATCAGGACATTAGAAATACCAGAGTTAAAATGAAACAAAATATCAAAAAAGAAAACCCCTAGCATGCATTAAATATATTTTCAAAAGCATGTGACTGCAGAGGATGTAACTTTGAATTACCTTCATTGATGGATAATGTTTTTACAAATTTTAATTCAATCAAATAAACAGCTTCATATATATTCACGAGCAATGCACCATGTAGTGAGAGGTGATAAATTGCATAGTTGACAAACAAACTTGAAAAGTTTTGATCATGATGTGCTGGTTTATTATAGCATCTGAAAAGGGAAAAGCAAAATTTTAGATCAAGAAAAATATTACCATAGGCTGCTGTGGCATGGCCTATCAGGTGCAAGGAGTTTATCCAAGTTAGAAAACAGACACTGCAGACGAAATAACAAACACTTCAATCATTTAAGAAGTCAACCACCCGTGCTTTTGCAATATATAAAAACTCAAATAAGCTTAGTTCCAAATCAGTTAAAATACACTAGGAAACAAATACCAGAATACTGACATAATTCAAGAGTGATTAAACTTTTTGGGCCTCATATACCCTCATTATGCTTGAAAATAATCATCTTAAAGATCAACATCTAATGAGAACCGCACATTCATATTCCAGACAACATAGCTATTATTGGTAGCAAGTATAACTGTATAAAGAAGCAAGCAACTTCAGAAATCCAATAACACTGTACCTAAAGCCCCTAAACCATTAGTGTACTTGGAAGAGTCTTCTTGACAAAACTGGCGATGGGCGGGGTTATACCCTTGTTGGATTATTAGTTTAGAAAATCAGTAACTATGAAAGGCAGGAAACAAAACCCAATTTCTAAGAAACACTGTTTTTAGACACCCAACCAAAATCAAGACTACATGGTAGTCGAGCTTTGCCGGAACTTATAACCTGATCTATAATTGAACCTCAATTATAGTCAAACCAGAAGATGAAAGTCACAAAATGAGCAACCAAAATAATAAGATTACCAGAAGCATGTTAGATCTCCTATCCCGTCTCTTAAAACCATCACGAACAAAATATGCTGCCTGCAAGACAAATCTATATAAGCCCAGCAACATAAGTGTCACACAGAAATGAAACATCAAATACAAACCTGGATGGGAAGAAGTAGTTCGAGAAGTCCAAATTTCCATAATATCCTCAAAGAAGCTTCAGCAGAACCATATGCTAACATGTAGTTCATCTCCATCATGATTCTTGGCTAGAACATTTTGATACTAGAGTTAGGTCAGTTTAAACATTCATGTATAAAATTAAATGTATCGGAAACTATAAAGAAGCAAGGAAGAGCTGATCACCTTGTCAAGTCTTAATAATGAGTGAGAAAGATTTTTGACAAAGTGAGCTGTTTCCCTTGTAAAACGGAATCCTAAACGAGCAGCATTTCTTACTGCACGCAGAATGCGAGCTGCAAATAGAGAGGCACATACAACCTGATCATGAACATGAGAAGAAAAGTGTTGACTATGCATATGGTACTTGTTAATGAACTAGAAATGCACATGCTTTACTGTTAATAGATGGTGAAGTTGAATTGAAGACAAAGGCTCACCACAGTCCTCTTGAAAAGAAATACCAGCTGGGATCACAGTTCGCACCTATGCCCACAGAAGCTGATGTAAGGACAATATACAATGTGACTTATTGAAAAATGATAAGGAAAAAACAAACGAAGTTAAGAAATACATTCACACTTTAGCCTTTTTAATATCTTCCAGACCTCCCATATAATCGTACACTATTCTTTTAAATGGATCAAACATCAACCTGCATGCAAAGACAAATGAATGTTAAAACAACTGTCCCAGAACAAAATATATAGAAAAGAAGGAAAACATACACGTCAAAACATTTGAAGAATGAGGAGAGTTGCAAGATAGAGATCCAATATTCACTAACTAGAAAATGTTAATTTGAATCTTCAACTACTAACCCATTTATTGTGAAGTCCCGCTGCAAACAATTCTTCCAACGAACATAATCCTTCTCATCACAATCAAGGGGACAAATGATGTCATTTCTCAAATCCACCTTGAACTTCCGTCCTGTGGTGCTAAAACTTGAAACCTGTTATTAAAGAGAGTTAGAAACACAAAAATGAAAACAAAAAAGGTAGACGATTTAGTCCTAAATCCATGAAACAAATGCTATAGCAATTATGTGCAAAGAGGAATAAAATTGGAAGTGGCATGATGCAATAGTCGTCAACAGGCAGCACAAAGTTAACAAATTGAAGAATAACCAAATTCAATGATCTGTCAGATGCAATGATCAGAGAGTGAGAGAGAAAAAGAGCATCATACCTCCACAATAGTATCCCCAACATGCACATGACATATGGGAAACCATTTGCCAACTATTTCACACCGTGAAAATGCCCTTACTACCTATACACATGATTAAATTTCACCAAGCTTGTTAAATAGCTCCAACAGAACATTTTATCATGGCATTGCATTTAAACACAGATTCTAAAGCTGTTTCAGGCATCACAAACGTTAAACAAAATGACAAAGAAACCAACAATTATACAAGCTTAGCACAGCATCGAAACATAAATTAACCTGTTTAAGCTCAGCTGATGTGATTATATCAAAATCCTTTGGTATTCTCTTTAAAATAAGATCCCGGACACAACCTCCCACGAGATAAACCTCATATCCTAAAATAAACAAAAGAAAAACTCAATCTTTTAACAACAAAAGACTATAACAAACATCATGACCATTAGTAACAAACAACAACTTTCCTAACATAAACGTACGTATCACCAACAACTTATGTTTCCTTTCATCGCCAACAAAACAAGGAAAATCCACAGATACAAAAGAATTCGTTATGACCCAAAACAATACCATTTTTCTTAAGCCCATTGAGGACCTTCTTTGTAGGCATTGAAATCAATGAATTACTGAGTCCAAGTTCCTTGGAACTCAATTTCTTCCACTCCGGCGCCTTACAGTCCCCTAAAAAAAGTAAAAAAAAAAAAAAGAGTCCAAAATTGAAAAAAAAAACCAAAATTCACCATAAAAGCAGAGAACTTTAAAACAGCCCAATAAAGCAAAGCGTACCCAAGTTTCGACTGTTGCCTTTGATAACATTCTCTTGAACATCAAGGGTTTCAATTGCTGCAACTGAGCTGAACCGAACCTGCAAGAAAATAATGAAAGAAAAAACATTTAGAAAGAAAATATCCAAATTCACTTAGTTACTGTAAACATTAATAGAAACGTAAAATTCACTTACTCTTTGAATGCGGTGAAAAAGAGATGGCCTAAGAGGAAAACCGGGTCTACAAGCAAAGCTTAAGCTTGAAATTGCCATGGAATGATTGACAGATAGAGAAGCGTGTGCTTAAACCTTAGTGAAGATGGGGACTTGTGGGTTTTTTTTTTTTTTTAGTGTTTTAGAGAACGGTAATGAAATCCAGTGCATGAAATATCTAATGTCAGGTGGCATTTGTAAAATGGCCAGAGTTTTGAGATGGATCGGGCCATAGGCTTTTGAGGTTAGATTAAAACCATGTAATCAATGGCTTGAGACTGAGAAGACCATGGATGATCATGATGCTTTAGAATAGGCATGGAAGATAAGGTCCAATTATGAGCATTGAAAAGTGATGGGCCAAAGGCCTTGAGAAAAAAATGACCTAGCAACTAGTATTTGGTTAAGCTATTGGGCCAGAGGCCTAACAGCCAAGATCGGATACGTACTGTCCCGAGGCTCAACCGACAAAAATAGAAAAAGGAGAGTTCGAACACCAACAGTTGTTCGAGCAGAGAAAGAGAAAGGACATGTAAGCTGTTGGAGTGGCCACCATAGGTGACCTTCTATTGCGAGTCATCAAAAAGTGATCAACTTTCCAATTTTATGTGAACATCCCGACCTTGTCTGAAGGAAGAATTTTGATCTTCGTTACCATTCCAAAATTTATTATTTAGCTTTCGCGCACGAAGTATACCTTGAGCCTTGGGGAGGTGGGTGCATGCATGACTGCAACAGGCCTAACCTTAAGCATGTGCCAGTGGGGTAGATGCATGGGCGGTTCCACCGGGAGGCCGCCATAAAGGGCCACCGCCACCTATAACTATTTGAAATTATTTTTTCCCCTGGTATTTACCTTTAATTCGCATTGGATTTTGCTCTTGCACTGAGGCTTAAACTTTAATCCCCATCAAAATTTGAACTTCTATATATTTATTATGAAATACGGAGATTCTTTGCTTTTTTAATTAGTTGAGGCATGAATCTTGATGTACAGGACTTTTCATATATATATAAATTTGAACCGTTGAATTCAACAGTTTGAAGCTTGCAATGTATGTTTTTAGGGAAACGCACATGGCTGTTC
>NW_011499959.1:131145-221525 GCF_000495115.2 Populus euphratica | reverse complement strand
AAAGTGGTTTTGTGATTTGTTTTTAAGTATCAATTTTGATCCTCATCTTTTAATTTAGTTTTATTTTTTTTAATTTTATTTTTTAATATTAAGTTGTCTAGGAATTGAATTTTGTAATTTTTTCTATTTAATTTTTATATAGTTATCTCATAATCATGAATCAAGTCACAGGTTTGATAGGTTAACATAAGGCTGCTTCAAGTTGTTTTTTATTTGGTTTTTTTAATTGATTATTTTTTGTAATTTTATCATTTAACATTAGTTTTATTTGGTTTTTCAGTTTTCTTTTTATATGATTATTTTATTATCATAAATCGAGACACAAATTTAACAAGTTAACCCGAAGTTGCCTTAGGTTGTTTTTCATTTGGTTTTTTTAATTGATTTTTTTATATAATTTTATCGTTTAATATTGATTTTATTGAGAATTGAGTTTCATGATTTTTCTTACTTGTTTGCTACGAGGTTATCTTGGTATTGAGACTATCTTGGTAGCGAGACTTGGTAGCGAGTTTGACAAATTTGTTTGGGTTGATTTGGGTTACTTTTTGGATACTTTTTGTAATTTGATTTTTTTTAAATTCATCTTTTAATATTGGTTTGATTGAGTATTGAGTTTCATGATAAATTTTTTTACTTGCTTTCTTTGGACTCATTTCAATTTCATAACCCGAAACAAACTAAATTAAGTTCCGTGTTAGAAAATAATAAAAATTCATATGATTCTCCAAGATAATTTTAAAGAAATTGAGATGAGGGTTCAAGAGTTTTGAAAAGATTGAATTAACTGAAATGATTTTTTTAAAATTTATAAATATATAAGTAATTTATTGTTTGGTTGGAAATAAAATAAAATGCATATGGTAAAAAAGAGATTCAAATTATTTACAAATTTTTTTAATATATTTTATGAAATATAATTTGAAAAAAAATAATTCAGAGCGGTGAAAAATTTAATTTGGATAGGAGAATTTGAAAAAAAAATTAATATATATATATTAATTTTTTCCCTCACCACTTGAATACCCACACCCTTAGCTGGGATCGATCCTTTCTTTGTGATCTATGATGGCCTTGCTCTCCAGATCCAGAAAAGGAAGAAACTGAGTCAATTGGTATACACTCGTCTATTGGCAACACCACACCTTTGTCTTGCACAATTGAAATATGCAATATTCATCCAGTACTGTTGGTTGTCATCTTCCTCTTCATTTTACTACGTCATATTTACGTTTTGTTTTTATTGGTTTCTGCAAAGAGCCAGTGTCGTTCTCAAGCCATGCAGCCTGGCATCTTTTACCCACACTGTTTTCCCCTTTCTTTCCAGATTTAATTAACGATAGACGTCGAACACTTCTTATCTAAAGCGACAACAGTAGTAATTTGCATGGATCATCTTAAACATCGTTTTCTTGTACGCCTCAGCAGGCTTTTCAAGCATGTCTAATCAAGGGGAAAAAAAGAGCACAGCGCTCGGTTTTTCTTCTTTAATCTTTTTCTCTCGATCAATTTTTCATCGCAACAAAGATATCAGAATCAGCATTGTTTTCTTTTTCTGGCTAATTTGCTGATGATATGCAAAGAGCTCTGTCACAAAGAATAACATGAACCCAACATCGACATCATCAATCCATCAAAGATAGCACGGTCACAAAGAATAACATGAACCCAACATCGCCATCATTAATCCGCACCTGGATTCGAACCTCATCATAAACGCCTGTCACCTCGTGGTGCTACCTGCTTATTGGACTTGCAAGATGTTCAATGAGCCGTGGAGATTAGTTGTGGTGCGTGTAAACTAGCAAGCTAACATCAATCAATCCATCAAAGATAGCAAGCTAGCTATCTAGCTATCTAAGTACCGATGTAATCTTACCAGGATAAAGTGATTAATTAAGTGATACATATAATCTATTTACCTTTATAAATTGACAGTGCTTGAACGCAAATTGATTTACGTTTCTGTCATTTTCCCATATGCTATTTCCTTGAATTTCCCAATCGTATTTCTTTTGGAGTGTTTCTGAACATACGGACAAATATATATATATACACACACACACACACATATATATTAATGCAGAGAGACTTTGCTTGCAATTATCTGTCCTAGCTAGCTAGGAATTGGTAATCACTAGGGTGTCCTTGTGATTAGCGGAGAAATTTCAAATATTATCAGTTTTGAAAAGAAAGAGAGGACTGTTGAATAATGCTTAACTGACCATACATGTGCTTGCTTGTTACTTCAAAATTATCAATGCAATCATCTCGAGAGAAAGTGTGTTAAACGTTTTGATAGAAAAAGCTAGTTCCTTTATGGTCGTTATTTGAAGTCATATTCAGGGCACTGTGGAGAACAGAATATAAATCCAGTCATCTCCATGCATAATTGTGGTTGTTCAGCGCAAACTTTTGAACGAACACCATGTCTGTAATAGAAGTCAGCCACATGCACGCATGATACGTGTGACACGCGCGGTATGTCAAGCATATCTTGGGAAGAAGGGTTCGGGTTCAAGGGACGTAGCTAAAACCATAGGATCAAACGGCATTGACCGGAACTGACCTCTGAAATAGTGCCAGAGAGGAAACAACCCCAGCATCACGCGTATATACGCCTCGTCACTGTCATATGGTACTTACGGTCCAAAAAAACCTTTATGGTCGACCTGTTGATTAAACGAACAATTCAAGAGCTTTACATGCACCCCCAAGCTGTACACAGAAAAGGATGTTACCCAGGCACTGAAATCTCCGATCCCTTTGATTTTATACCAGTAAATTGATAAATATAAATAAAAATATCAAGTGAATGTTGGAATATTTGTGTTGATTTTATAACAAATTTTATTAATATAATACCATATTTATAGGTAAACACTAACAAAATTATTCCTTTAGTATATATTAAAAAAATTATAATAAAAAACAAATAATACAATGACAAGTTATTTATATGCACAGCATTATAGACAATATTAAATATTGTTGGTTAATTTCATTTGTAAATCTATTAGTAAATTGTTTTTTTTCTTGGTATTATTCATTATATTAATTATACAAGGTATCACCAACAAATTAATTTTGTTGGAATATTGTAAAGAGTTTTGAAACTTTTCATTTTTTAATTACATATGGAATTATTGACGGATTAATTCAATCAGTATTTTTCATGTAGCTCTAGAATTGTTTACTTCTCAATTGCACTATTAATTATTATTCTTTATAGACATAATTAATAATGAACTGAAAATTTTCAGTGAAATTTGAGAAGTTTTTAAATTTTTTTGATTAAATTCAAAATTTAAATTAAATTTTACAGACGAAATCATCAACGAATTGAAAAGTCGTCGGTGATTTTTGGGGGGTGTCCAAAATTTTTTCATAAATTAAAAATTTAAATTAAATTTTACAGACGAAATCATCAACGAACTGAAAAGTCGTTGGTGATTTTTGGGGGGTGTCCAAACTTTTTTCATAAATTAAATAATACCGATAAAATTACTAATAGAATAATTAAAAATATTAATATTTAATTATTCATTGGTAAAACTATTGGTAAAATGCTATAATAAAAAGACCAAAATCCTACAACAACATTTATGAATTTTTTTCCTTCTTTTATCAGCTTCTTTCGCAATTAAATTAAAGTAAGATTTTTCTTTTTTCTTCTCTTTCTTTGTGTTTTTTTTTTCATTATTTTTTATTTTTAAATTTTTCTATTATTAAAAATTGTATGAATGTTGTTGTAAGATTATTTTTTATAGGAGATCAATTTGTTGTTCAATTTCAATTAAATTAATTTATTTGTTGGTGGATTAAGGGTTCTAGAATAGGTTTTCTAGGTTAGGTGAAAATATTTTGTAGTTGATTTATTTATATGTTGTTGTTGTTTATTTTTTATTATTATTGAGTATTGTTATTTTTCTAGTTTTGTTAAATATAAAAATATTTTTAAATAATTAATGATGGTATTATTAACAAATTAAATTTATCATTATATTTCAGAGAATTAAAAAAAAATTATTGTAATTATATGTGGTATTTTTATCTATTATATAGCAAATTTCTTAAAAGAAATAGTAACAGAATCAAACAAGTATTTTTTTAGCGCTTTTTTTTTGGACAATAAATTCATTGATCACTAACATATCAAAAATTATCAAAGGGTTTTATTAGATAGTAATTGTTGTTTTGTCTTTCGAGGATTTATACGAAGGATTTGAGATTCCTCGGACAATCATTACTCAGAAGTTACCAATATATACAGTTAATGTGACATGCTATGTTCTTAAGACGTGAAAGATACTTAACTGCAAGAAATAATTATTCATATGCGGAGTTTTATTTCCAAGATGAAATTCATAAATTATTTTCATGATAAATTTTAGCTAGTAGTGGTATTAGCTTGATTCGTGTCTGGTCGGGATGTTGAAATGCATAGGGAGTAAGCATGAATTGACTAACAATGGATGAATTTAAGGGAGTCAGTATGAATTTTAGCTTCTGTCATCTGTATTAGTACTTTGGGATGTTCATGCGTCTATTTTGAAAAGAAAAATAAATAGATGATTAAAGAAAAAATTAAATTTGATGAAACAAGTTTTTACTAATTTTTTAAAAAATATCGGATTAAAAAAAATTTACAATTATAAATTTTTTAAAAAATAAACATGTCTCAATGAAACTGTGCTAAGTTTGATAATGCACCAAGCTTTGGAGATATTGGGTACGGTGTTAGCCAAATTCAGACATGATTGAGCTTAATAATATACTAAGATCTAGGGATATTGGGTTTAGCGCTCATCAACCCCAGATGCGATTAAGTTTGACATTGTGCCAAGGCTTAGGAATGTTAAGTCTATTATTAACAACACCCAAGAGATAATTAAATGTAACACCATTAATTCTATAGATTTTTATATATGACCCAAAACAGCCCGAAACTCATTTTTTATAAATAGATTTAATTAAACAAGTTTATATTTTACTAAAACCTTTATATGTGTTAAAACCTTTTACAACTAATTATAGCACTATCTTTTAACCGAATAAAATAAATGAAAAATAACTCACAATACAACTCAAAAATCACGATGAAGTTAAACTCCATCCTTTTTTATTTACAAAATGACAAAACTCATATATTATAAATACATGATGAAACATTCAAAATAGAAGTTCATAAACTTTATTTTTTATTATATATATATTTAGAGTATCTTTTTCTAGAATATTGTTATGTTTTTTTTTAAATACTTATTTAAATGTTAAAGAGTTTTATCTTTCCAAAATGAGATATTTTATATATATTAATCATAGGCTATATTGATTTAGCAAATATTAAATATAAACTATCAACTAGAAAAAATAAATAAAATTATTAGAATAAATTAATTAATCACTTATCCAAAACCTATTTCCATGTTACTTGATACACACCAAAATATAAGAGTAATCTTATCCTTTTATTATAGCACATCTCATACAACGTATCATCCAATTTATTTATTTACGGTAGAAGTTTTAAAATTTGTCTCAAACCCTCCTCGGAATCCTAAACAAAAAAAACCTCAAATTCATTTGAAAGCATAAAATTCAATTTCGGATCTCCTATGTGAAACAGTAAAATAAAAACACCTCACCAGCAATTATTACATTCTGTTGACTCTACCATGAAAACATTGACTAGGACATTTGGCAAGAGAAATGCTAACACAGCAGATAGGGTCCCGCATAAAGAGGAATCCATATAGGAACCTGGAATCTGTGGAAAAACCGAGTTGTGGTTTTCACTGCACAGAATTGACAGTGGAGCTCCTGAAAGTGAAAGTACCTTACTGTTGTTCTGTGTAGTTATGAACATGAATGATAACACTGTGTTCTTTTTCATGGTCTGAGAAGATTTAAGGAGACTACCAGCTTTAAATGACAAACACAGAAAGATACGAGAAAATAGTCTTATAGGCCCTTCAACTCAGAGACTCTAGATTGCTTACACATGTAGATGAAGTACATATCTCCTCCATCCCTTTCAGAGTCCTCCTCGCCATTTTATCGATCGATCAGCAGGTCTGTGTGACCTTTCTGTGAAGTGCTGCTCTCGCATTCAAGTTGGTGCTGCTTTCAATATAGAAAGACCCTTGATGACCTTAACTATCCTTTCCTAGGTGCTGGTGAAGATCATTTAATTGCAGTTACCTACCGGTAGTCAAAAAAGTAGATGACCAATAATGCTATAGATATAATTTTGTTTTTGTACTTCTTTAGCAGTTGCATTATTGCATATGTATTTAAATGCGTGTGTTTAGATATCGTTTATTTTTGGAATACAGGAAATTAATGTCTTGTGTTTTGTGAACGGAGACTGAGATAAAATCCAAAGTCATCTTTCTTTTGAGAATAGAAATAATTGAGATTCATGCATCTCGTTTTCTAGAGAACATCCGAGACAGAGATGAAGAGAAGAAAATCTTAATGAAAATATTTTACAACTTCTTTCTTACAAACTTTTTGATATTCCAAGTCTATTGGTTGATTATGTATGGATTATTCTGTCTTTGGATTGATTAAAACAAAAAGAAAATAAAAGGAGAGGAGAGAAAAAGGAAAGAAAATCTCTATAAAAGGATTTAAATTCGATTTTCGCGTCTATTGGGTTGTTCATAATAATTGTCTTTTAGTGAAAAATGAAAAGAAAATCATGATTTTTAAGATTAGATATACCCTAGAATACAGCTCGCTAGAATCTGGCATGCTTTCCTTCTAAATTCGGATAGGAGATGATATATGGATAAACATGCATCATCTTTGTGGACGATGCTTCGTCCATTTATGAACTCTTTGAAACAAAATTAAGCGAGCTCGAACCCAATCTTAAGTACAGCTAGACATTCATAGGCTCAGCTCTAAGCCTAGGTTCCTTTTTTATATTATTATTTTAAGTGTTTTTTTTTAATACTTTCCTCTGTTGAGTTTCTGATATAAAGGTGCAATACTATTAGCTGTTTTTAATGCTTAGTTTTACTAGATGTGATTTGCATTAACATCCAGCTAAAATTCTTACTTTGTTAATTTTGTAAATTTAATACTGTATTATAACTATCAAAGAACAAATATTTAAGGACAAAATAATCATTCAACAAATTACTAATAATCTCTTAGTTTAAATAAAATATTCATTATATTTATGAAGGAATAAAAATGTATATGAATAGATACAAATTATATGGTTGTTAAAGATTATATCATTTATTTTTAAATCTTTATTGCTCGTCATATAGTGTAAATGACTCGAATGCTCTTAAAATTCTAACAACACATCTTAATTAATTGTAATAATAATAATCAAGCACACTAACCTATAAAAATATACTTAAAATCTCTCTACCAAATATCACAACCTAAGCTCTAGAATCATAGAATAAATAAAATAAAGGAAAAAACAGAGAAGAAGAAAGGAAAACCAGATAAGAAGAAGGCAAAAGAGGTACTGCTTATTGCACAGAACACCTTCAATTCAACCCCTTTTTATACTAAGCTTCGAACTAAATTGATGCAACTTCCCTTCTAACTTTAATTACCCATTATTAAATTAAAAACTGACAGTTTTTTCTTCTTTTTTTTCAAAAAACCAAACGTTTTCTCCTTTTAAAAATAAAATATTTAGATAGTGGAATGCTATTGTTTAGATGGTTTATTTATGACAAAAAAATAATGGGTAATTAGCCGAAACTTTATCTTACAGTAAACCGAGCATCACTTAAGACCAAAACTCGCTTAATTTAGAGCCTTTACCCTATAAAATCTTTCGCGCACCTGTTTTTAACATTTTAATTTTTCATTATACAAATTACAAGAAAATCTTATAAGTTTTTAATGTGGCATTGAGAGTTTTGGGTATATTAAAAACATGTTAATGAATGATTATTTAAAATTAATCTCTCATTCACTCACAATTTATTTTAAACATGTTAAAACTTCCAATCTAAACATGGGGTGCAGATTAGATTACTGTATCAATGAAGGGAACTCCGAGCATAAATTGTCATGTAGGTATACTGGTTATGGTGTAAATAACAGGACTCGTTCCTGGAACCATGACCAATAAAACTACTACATTTTCCGGGTTCTGCCAGGAGCATGAACAGTCCCATATGGGTCTGGGTTTAGGCAGGCAGGCAGGCAGACATTCGTTCTATATATTAATTTGACCTTCGCTCTTTTGGGTACCGACCATTGAACCCGGACAACACCAATAGAGGCAACATCTAGTTGGCTTCGTTGTTCTTGAATCTTTTTTCGTAGTGCCATCCAGATGTTTGTGAATTTCACATCGTTACCAGCTGGACTGGATGTCAGTTTGCAGCTAATGGCAAATTCTTTTACTCGAATCAAGAGTGGTGTTGATTTTGCCGAGTATTCGTACTTGGAATCACTTCATGATATATATATATATATATATAACTCGTGTGTTTAATGAGTAAATCATAAAATGAATGAATGAATGGTTGGGTTTTTTTTTTCTTTTCAAGGAACTGATTTTAGAAGGATTTCTTTTTTGTTTTGTTTAGGGATATGATTTGTTCAATATTGGCAATTTAAGCTCTTAATACATTGATAATTGAGCCATCATGCATGTGTTCTTTCGTTTTCGGCCACAGCCACGCCTTCATTTTCAACCTCTAAATGGGATTCAAGACAAAATGCCTTGGAATTCAACAAAATAAACAATTTACCATTAAAGAAAAGGGAAAACAAACAGCCGGCTTTGTTTTGTTTCCACATTACTTTCTATTGAAACCACAATCAGCATGCAAGAGGCTGATTGCATCAGTGTAATTGAATTTAATTCCAAGATATCTTTTTACTGTAAATATCTTTTTTTTTTAATTTTATTATTACTAAATTAACAAAACTTATTAACTTGGACCTCAAATTATTTTTGATTTTTTTTAAAATACCAAAATCACTTGAATAATTTTTATATTAAAAAAAAAACCTGTGATACATGAAATAGCGCGAATCACCTATATCATATCAATACAAAGATTTGAATTCCCATATCAATTGTTTTTTATGAAACTAAAGGCTGTTGGATTTCAAAAAAAAATGAAAATCGAGCAAGGTAATGATTGAGAGAAGAAAACGAACAGCCTGAGTTTTCAATGTACAATATACAAAAGAAAGAAGAGGGAATTAAACCCAGGCCATGAAATCAGAAAGAGTTTTCAAGCTCAAATTGATGTTGTTTGAAACCAATTTGCTATTGCAACACTTCGGGTCATAATATTCCATCCAATTTGTAATGACTGGGATTGCGTTTCTTTTGTAACCAAATTGTAATGGATTTAACAAACCAGTTGCAAAAATCACAAGTTCAAACACGTTCAATGTTGCAATATTCCATTAACAATCGCATGTTGTTATTGCAAAGCTCGTAGTAGAGTCATTGTTATTAAATCTGATGGATATACTTGTTTTAAATTCAAGCTGAGTAAAAAAATAATTTAGAGTTGACTTGATTTGAATATAATCATTTATAATTGAATTGATCCAATTAAAACTCATTATTTTTTTTATATATTAGTTTTTAAAATAATTTTTAATTTTTTTTTTTTAATTTAGATTCACTAGGGTGAATTCAAGGTCACTCATCCCACCATGCAATTGCCAACCATAGCAACGGTAGCGAGTATTCTTGCGAATTTCAGCAACAATGTGGATGCCTTGACTTTCCTGAAACTTGGCCATTGCCATCGTCATAACCCCAAACATTAACCCATCCCAATACTCGTTTTCCTCGTCAATTTTGTCTTGTAAGTAGTCACTCAGTAGACTAGCAACAGTTCTTCAATCTTGTGTCGCGTAATTTCTATATGTATTTCTTAGTTCATCGGATCTTGTGCACAATTAAGCACAACCATTTCTAGCGATTCCCTTTCATAGTTTGACCTTGTGGAAAAGGGGCATTGCCGCTTGGGCGAAAACGTGAAACATGCATCGAGTGAATCTTAGGGTTTTTCGGTGGACTAAATCCAATAGCCGCAATGATCATAATTTCTAGACAATAGTGTTCCCTTGCCACATATATTCACTCCTGAATCCCAATGGCTGTTATGATATCTTTTATTACTTGAACTGAAGGATAATAGTTAGACAATTAAGAGGGTATTTAAAAAAAAAAAAAAAACAAGAGGATATCATTAAGATCATGGGCCGAAGCATTCCTCTTGAGGCCGAGCAATCTCATTCTTGAATCAAGTAGGCTTGGCCTCAAGCCTTCGGTGCTCTCAAGCAATTTTTTCTTTGATTCACAGTGCCCTCAAGCAATCTAGCTCGCCTGTTTCTTGTCTACTTTTTTAAGACTTTTAAAAGTTTGCTGGATTCTCTCTATTCCTGCTTATTAATTGACGGAACTTTTTTTTCTTATCAATTTTTGGGAGGTTGTAATTAAAGGTCTTTCTTTCCCTTATATAAAAGTTTGTTTTCATATATATATATATATAAACAAATTATTTCTTAATTTGATTTTTTTATTATTATGACAGTCAAGTTATGTCCTTGGGACAAGCTGTGCACGTCAAAATTCTATTTTGTTTCTTTGACTTTACATAAAAGTAGACCATCCATGTTAAAATTAGAGAATTTTGCAAAAAAAAAAAAACAAACTATATAGGCCTAATATATAGTTAATTAAAGGAGAAAAGTAAAATAACTTGTCAATTAGTTAGAACAACGCTTAAATTAAGCATTATATATTCTTTTGTGGTATAAACTTGTGATTTCTTATTGAAGAAATGAGAGACAAGCTACTAATTGTTCAAAGACAGTAAATGGAATATAATGTATCTAAGACTTCGAAATAATTTAACTCGAGGAACTCAGAAATGAAAAGCTTAGAAATATTTATTACTATTTCCTTATTATCCGAACTTTTAATCTAAAATGAAATAATATTATCCACAACATTAAAAGTTTTTATTTAATTTTTGGAATTTGTCATATAAATTTAGAGTAGGAGTAATTAATTTAATCAAAGGTGCTTCCCAAGCAGGTTATACAAATTTACAGCGAAGTTGAATGAAATGCCGTTGCTCAATAACCTTGGTCATTCAACCCAACCTATGACATGACATATTATAGACCCGGGTGAGGTTTTCAAAAAATAATAAAAAATAAGTACCAGATATATATGAAAATTAAATAAAATGAAATTGCTAAAAAACAATTAATTAAAAAAAACTTAAAATAAAAGAAATTGTAATAATAAAAATGAGAATCAAATTCAACAAAAAAAAATTAATAAAAGGAATTGCAATCATCAGAATAAAAATCAACAAAAAAGGAATTGCAATCATAAAAATTAAAATTAAAATCAACAAAAAAAATTAAAATCAAATAATTAGGGATTAAATTGAAAAATAAAATTCAATAAAAAAATATTAAAAGCAAAATAAATAAATAAAATGAGAATGGAATTTGATTCAAAAATACATAAAAAATCAACTTCAAAGGTAAAATTAAAAAAAAAATCAAAATGAATATAATTAAAAAATTAAGAAACACGTTGCAATTTTACAAATTTAGCATACTTTTAAGGTGAAGAAGAAAAAAAAAAAGAGCACTGAAACCGTGTCATAACTCAGAAGATGGCATGCCCAAACCCACCATATAGAGGGTGGAGCTATGCTTTATATGGCACCATGAAAGGCGACCAATTAATGACCACTATGAAGCACTGTACCCACCTCTTATTTATAGAGCACACACTAACTATTTTTATTTATTTATCAAAAGATTTGAATATACTTGATCCCATGAGATAATTACAAGAAAAATTAAGATTAAACAACCAAAAATACTCCTCATAAACAATTTTAACCCTAGATGCTATGCACTAATTATACTGTATAAAAAATATAAAAATCTCAAAACACTCCTTCGACAATAGCTTTGTTATTTTTTTCTTTAAAGGTATATATGAGCATAATTACACTGTAATAAAATGTGAAAATACTACTTCACTCTGGAGTGTGTTAAGTTCTTTGATTTTTAAAGTGTAAAATACTCATTTTATCGTGAATTTTATTGTTCACAGTACATGATAAAGCACCGAGCAAAATTAGTGTTACGTATAATAATTATTTTTAGAGCAGCAGCAGCTTAAGTACTCTATATATATATATATATATATAAGGCAGTAAACGAAAAAAGGGGCTGCCAAAGCTACTGTCATTTAATCATCATTATTATACAACATGCAAAAAACCATGAGCTTCGTGAAAACAGGGGCTGCCGAAGCATATGTTGTTAATTTATCTTTGAATTTTCTGAATCATTTATTACACCTACTGAAAACCCAATTCATGAGCTTCGTGAAAAACCTCACAAAATCAACTTCTTTTTCAGACTAACGAATGAGTCTGGAAACCCAACTCATGAGCTTAGTGAAAAACCTCACAAAATCAACGTCTTTTTAAGACTAACGCATGAGTCCGGAGATTAGGATTGCTAGACTTGGATTCCACTTAAATTAGTACTAGAATAGAAGGAATAAAGCTATAGAAGTTGCATTGTTGTGGGTGTTTGCAGTGAATTAAAAAAGAAGATGATAAATGCAGGTGGAGTGTATGGAATGAGTATATTTCCCTTTTACCTGGTGTTTTATACAAGTGAAGTACATCAACTTGTGTGGAATGGAGGGCATAGATTGCAAGACACTATTTGGTCTAGTTTAGAGGCAATTATGTGGGATAATAGCTGTTGACTGAGAAAGGTGGGCGATATGTGGTCATGTTCCGGCAATAGTATGCCTTAACGTCATTCTTTGAGCTCCATTATGATGTGATGATACATGAATATTTGGTGCCTGAACATTTTATCTTCATAGTTGATGATGGCGGGGAAACTAATTTTGACCAAGGGGGTAATGTATCAGTTGTGTAGTCGGGGAGGACGTGAGCTCAATCCACCAAGGAAGGATATGCGTGGCCAATCCACTGAAGAAGGAGGATGCGTGGCTGGTCTGGGAGGATGCAAAGGTCAATCCCAAAGGATGCATAGCTAATCTAACGAGGAGAGGGGAAGCGTGATCGGTCTAGGAGGATGCAAGGTCAGTTCGGGGAATGCTGGGTTGTTTCTGAGTCTAATCTAATGAGTTCCGTAAATAATTTCAAGCCTCATCCTTGCTTAGCAAGATAAAAGAAGAGAGAGATCGAGAGAGAGTAACTTTAGGTGATTGATCACTTGGGAACGGAGACGACAAGACACAATAAATTTCATTTTGTCTTTAATGAAATTCAATACTTAAATTTATTATTGGTAGGAATGAATATTCCAATTTATTTTTATTTTAGTTTTTTTTTTAATTTTGAGGTGGAGAGAGAGAGATTAATGAGACCAGTCAAATGAACAGAAACATTGTATGGATTTTTGCGTAATAGTGTATTTTTCTCTCTCATTCCTGACCTTTATATAAGCCTGGGGACCTCTTAGTTTTTGGTCACAGAGAGCCACTTTTTCCTGACTCTACTTCTGGCTCCTTCCAATTCTCATCATCACAACCATCTCAGCTTCTCTCTTCAATCACTTTCCTTGAAAACTTGCGCAATAATTTCTTTTCCAAGGCTTCTTTCTCTTTCAAATGGCAGCCTTTTCGTATCAGCACCCACCTTTATTTCTTGACTCAGTTATCTTGCCAAACATTACCACACCTATTATGAACATGAACAACAGCATGTGTTGGTTTTATGATGAAGCTGGAGACACCAATACCAACAGTTTTTATCAAGTTTACCCTCCTGAAACTTTTCATGAAGCTCCTCTTGATGTTAGATTCCATGAATTTAGCCATCATGATCATAGCTCTAAGGTGTCTCTCAGTGATAATGAGACTTCCTTGACGAAAAAACAGTGCACAGGCTCCTCAACTGTGGTTGATAAGCTTGAAACTGGTGAGCAAGTTACTCAAGAAGTGACCCCCGTGGACAGGAAGAGGAAAACTACCAATGGGTCCTTGAATTCTGCTCAATCAAAGGTAGACCGCAACTAACAAAGTTCATTAATTACAACAGTACAAATTCTGTTTAAAGAGTACATGATTCATTACTTCATAATTTTTGTTTGTGTGGCTTTCTTGTTACAGGATGTTAAAGAAGTGAAAAGCAAGAGACAAAAGAAATGCAGAGGTGACATGAAACAAGAAGAGAAGAGGCCAAAAGCCGAGAAGAAAGTTCCTGAAGAGCCTCCAACAGGCTACGTTCATGTAAGAGCAAGGAGGGGCCAAGCAACAGATAGCCACAGCCTTGCAGAGAGGGTACTATGCTCCACCCCTGCAAAGCTCACAGGCTCTAATTTTGATTGAGATTTCAATTTCCCATTTTACCCTCACAAAAAGTTAACTAATTAACCTTGTATCTATCAATTATGTTCTAACTCCTTCACAGTACTGCCTCTCCATTTCTCGGTATACTTAAATACCTCCTGTTAATGGGTTTTAGGTAAGAAGAGAGAAAATCAGTGAGAGAATGAAGACGCTACAACGCCTTGTTCCTGGCTGTGACAAGGTAAAACTCCAGCTCCTTGTCTTAACTTTGTGTTTCTAAATAAAGTATTAGCGTCATCTTTTTAGTTTCTCCTCAAGGTGATGTATGCATCTAACATCTCATGTGGCGTGGTTTGATGTTAGGTAACTGGGAAGGCCCTTATGTTGGATGAGATTATTAATTATGTTCAGTCCCTACAAAATCAAGTGGAGGTAATGATAATAGACGTTAAGTGGGGTGATTACTGTATTCTATTTTGTAATTATAACTATGGTAATTACTTCTTTTGTTCATGTAATAGTAATGCATGGATGTTAAACCAATTGTGTTTTTGTAATTGTCACAGTTCTTATCCATGAAGCTTGCCTCTGTTAATCCCATTTTCTATGATTTTGGAATGGGGCTTGATGCATTCATGATCAGACCAGAGGTAATAATGGGCTAGAAAAAGAAGTTATTTTGGTCATTTATTAATTGGTCCAACTTTTACCACAAAGTTTATTGCTTATGAATAAAGCTGATGAGGATCTTTGTCACTGACATGAATATGCAGAGATTAAGTAGCATGTCTCCACCACTGCCATCTCTGCAGCAATGCAGTCCAATCCAACCCACAGCTTTTGCCGCCGCCGCCCCCCCCCCCCCCCCCCCCCCCCGCTACTCCTACTTCCTCCTTTGCTACAGCAAATAACTATCCTCTTATTGATAATTCAACTTCACTTTTACTTAAAGGAATGAGGCCTTCTGCCTTCACTACTGAGGTATACATTTTTTACCATTCACCTACAGTTAAAGGAGATTTTTAGATGATTGTCGAGGACATTTTTCTAACAATGACAAACACATCATTTTCAGGATAGTTGTAACCTAATGTGGGATGTGGATGAGCGAAGACCAAAGTTTCTTAGTCCATCTGGGCTCACCAGCAACCTGTGTTCTTTCCATTAAATATATACCAAGAGCTGCCCAACAAACTTCTGGTAAGCCCTCATGTCCTGTCTCATGTAGCAATCACAAAATAAATAAATGCTACTAGTAATTGACGAAAACATCCTGAATATAATATATATATTATAGCATGCTCCTTATTAAATTTATTCATGGATTAATTGATTCTTAAATTTTATCGTACGACTTATGTTCCTCCTGTGGATCTATCTTTCCAGCTTGCAAGGAGATGTCAAAGCCACAAAAAAAAAAAAAAAAACAAACAAACTTAACCAGGGGAACTAAGAAATCAACAGGAAGACATGGCAAAGCTGCATTGGTTCGAGCATAAGTTCCAGTGGAAGAATTAAGGCTTGCTTCTTCACTTATTTAAAGCTCTGGTTCCAAGTCCAACAGAATGAAAGTGGCATCTAAAACATGAATAAAGGGCAGCAACATCAATGGATGAAGAGCACAAAGAGGCATGTAGAACCGACCAAATAAGACCAAGATCTTTTCGTAGATCCCTTGTTCCTGTCCATTTTGATCCCTTAAAGTCTTGCTTGCACAAATTCCGAAGACCCCTCTATGGTGGTTAAGCCCTACCTAGGCACCTTTTTCCATGTAGTTCATATAAACAGTAGTGATTGAATTATTGTGGTTAATCGTCAGTCATTCTGTTATTACAGTTATTTTTACGTTTCTTCCCTCCTCTTCCATGGAAAGAGAGAGCGTGAATGAGAGGTTAAAATGACTGGATAAAAGATGCTGTTACTGTAATTGACACGACTAGTACTTATGCATCTGTTCTTATTATCGATCGCTGGCTTTAATTTGTGTAGTTGGAATCTTCTGAACGTGTTTTGGCATTTTATGTGTTGAGCTGTTTGAGGTGAACTGAACTCCCCACCCATCTTTTTTTTTTTTTCTTATGACACGGTTGTGGACAGATCTTTTAACTCTATGGACTTCTATTTCCATAAAATCTTGTGCATAAGCATCAAGCAACCTCTTCGATACTGTTATTTCTCCCTCGCAAGTTTCATCTTAGCAGTGCTAATACAAGAGTGTTATTCCCAGAACAGCGTTAGAAAGAGGAGGCAATCAAAATACAAGGATATTACGAACATTAAAAATTAAAAGATTTTGGTCAAATTTGGCTGAAAATAGCCAAACCATCAATTTCTAGTTATTATCTAGCTAGCATTGATGATGTGACGTACATGCATTTGATCTCGAAAGCAACGGTGATAGCATCAACTGCACAGTGAAGCATTTGTCCGGGTCCATTCTGCTACTGTTTTTGTAACTAAACGGATGTCAAATTTACCAGGTTATCAAACAAAAATGATACATTCCTTCTAATGTAAAAGAGTTAGGTTAAACTTTATACCAAAATTTGAGCTATACAAGCTACTTTCTCAATAAATTGGCAATCAACCAATTGTTCTATTCTAAAGTAACAGCCAGTAATGATAATTGATGGAGTTGGAAAAACTTTGGATAAAAATTTGATTTCTCATGGTTGTGTCCATTACTGTGACGACTATGAATCTACAAGCTTTTCTTCAAAACAAGTTCCATGTTGAAATGTTAAAATAGAGAAACCTCTAATACTTAAATCAGCAAGTAAAAAAGAAATGTAATGTCTATGGAAAGAAATAAAAGAGAAATGCATGTGTGAAAAAAAAAGGTCTGAAGGATGAGGTCTACAATAACATGGTTGACTTTTATGGTTGGTTGTTATGGTTTAGAATGACATATTTAGTTTTTATAGCTTAAAATGACATGATTAATTTTTATATCTCTCGACCTAGATGTGAGTGTAGCTTAGCTTTTAATGGCTAAGCGGAGTTCTAGTTAAGGATTATATTTGGATTTCGCCTAGTGACTAATATTGGAATTTTTGCATGGAAAGTAAGAATGTATCATTGATGGAGAAGCTGGACATAGGTTATTGTGTCATATTGTAATTGTTATGCATGTCTACTATTGATAAAAAATATTTACATAAGAAATGTAAATAAGGTAAAAAATGGTGTTTATTGTACATAAAAAAACTCTTGCATGTATAAAATAAATTATATGCATTAAAAGCTATGTCTACTATTGATAAAAAATATTTACATGAGAAATGTAAATAAGGTAAAAAATGATGTTTATTGTACATAAAAACACTCTTGCATGTATAAAATAAATTATATGTACACTTGTAGAAACCCAAAAAGTACATATAAAGGTGTGCCAAGTATATAATTATTAAATTTGGTATGAGGATTGACCCGGCCAAGAGATCAGGCCCCGAGTATCATGGGTCAAACCAGTCAACTCGGGTTGACTTGGATTAATCTGGAAAAAATAAAATAAAAAATTAAAGTTTTATATTTCATATGAAAAAATCCATGTAAATATAGGTTATACATATTATAAACAATGAAGTTTAAAAAAATATTTTAAAAATTTTTTTATCCTATATTAAAAAGATATTATTTTAAGCTTTTAAGTTGAAGCATTTAACCAAAAAAGTTTTTTATTGAAAAAATATAAAATTTTTCTTGGGAGCATAGAATATATATACTAATAGATTTCAAATCCCACATTGAAAAAACATAACTTCTTTCATGGGAGTATAGAGTATATATACGAAAGTACTTCAAATCTCACATTGAGAAGATATCATGTTATTATTTTAAGTTGAAGTATTTAAACCAAAAGGTTTTTTATCTCACATTGAAAAAACATGATTTTTTTTTTTGGGAACATAGAGTATATATGCGAAAGGGCTTGAAATCCCACATTGAAAAGATACTATGTTATCCTTTTAAGTTAAAGTATTTATATCAAAATGTTTTTTATCCCACATTGAAAAAACATGATTTTTTTCTTGGAAACATATAGTATATATACTAATGAGTTTCAAATCCCACATCGAAAAAACATCATTTTTTCATGGGAGTATATCGTATATTTATGAAAGGGCTTCAAATCCCACAGTTAAAAGATATCGTGGTATCCAGGCCGACCAGGTCCTAAGTCGGCCCTCCGGGCCGGGCCGGGCCAATTTTAATAACCTTGGCCAAGTATCGATATCCTTGAGCTATATTTCTAACTATTAAAAAAATCATTTTTCTTGGTATCATCATTTGCCCCACAAGTTTATTAAATAGACATGTTTAGAAGACTTTGACCAATATAAAAAAATATTTATAGTGAATGAAAAATGCTACCTTTTGTGGTTTTGCTTATATGAAAAATGTTATCTTTGTGTCTTTTGTAAACATGGGAGTTTTTCATTCAAGGGAGAAGAGATTATATCAAGTTTTAGTAGAGAATATTTTTATATATAGATTAGAAAATGTTTTATGTTCATAAAAAAATATTATGTAAGGAAATGTTGTATGGAGATTTAGAGATTTGAATAGAGATCCTAATAGATATATTTTATGAAGATTTCAATGGAGATATAGAGATTTTTCATACAAATACTAAATGAAGATATAAAGATATCGACATGAATATTTTCATGGAGAAACATAACTTTATTGAAAAAATTAAATGGTGAAGATAGAATTTTTTTTTATATAATCTAGAGATTATTTAATTTCAAGTAGCTCATTGTGAAATGTTCAAGCTTTTTTCCCTTTTTTATGGTTATCTTACTTTCATAACAAATTGTTAGAAATAATTTCTCGCAATCAATCTTTCTATCTTTTTTTAGGGGATGACATTCCTTAATGTTGTGCCAATAATCATGATGAAATAGACAAAACTTGCTAATGCTCACTATGTTTGAATCACTTTCATGAAATGTGGGTATATATTGCATGAAATCTTTTCTCGTAATGATGGCCAATACCTCAGCATGTGATGATAAGAGGTGTGGTTAGGAGCTTGAAGAATGCTAGACTATCATGAATATTCCCTCTAGTGTTCCTTTTAGATATTCTGGTGGGATACCTAATGGCATTTTAGAGATTTTGTTCTAAAAAAAATAAGAGTGACCCTGCCTAGTCATATTGGCTTCCTATTCTCTATTAGAGTTCTCCATTACCTATTTCTTGTTAATAAGAGTTATATTATATAGAGTGTACATGCGTTCCTATAATTAATAGTTATAGACTCCACTAATCATTACTTTAATGGAAATGAGTTTGGGTAGATTCTTTATATTGGGATTGATGCTTCTAACATTTTGTGTCACAAGCTTAATGATGTTTCTAACATTTTGTATGTGATTTTTGGGATTTACAACGCTATTCTTAATTAACCAACTTGGACTTTGCATTGACATAATTATTAGCAAGGTCATCATATGTGTCACAAGCTCAATGATATTTTTAACATTTTGTATATGATCTTTAGAATTTGTAAGGCCATCATAATTATCTAAGTTGGCCTTTGCATCGACATAATTCTTGGAAAGTTGAGTATGAAATAATCTATGACAAAATAGAGAGTCCCTTGCCTAGTGTTCATGAGCTTGTGTAGTTACTGATCTCATCTCACATCTTGATTATTATTATTTTTTTACTAAGGAGCATGTGAACAAGAGTAAGAGAATGATTGATGAAGATAGCCATACTTGTGGGTAAGACTTATTGAGGAGTGTTCTTCATAGCAAAAGTGACTCATTCACAAGGTTGGAGTATCATGTTTAGTTTGCGCATCGATTTTTCTAATTTCTTGATAAAGTTGGAGTTGCCTTGGTACACCTAATGCATATAATGAAACTTTTATTTTCTATTAACAAAGCAGAACATATGAAGTTGTTCTTGTATGGAAAGAATAACATTGTTTAGCACTTGCATTTGATGAATGAGTAAATAGAGATTTGGATGAGCTGTTGTTTTGATAACGAGGAGATCAGTTATTCTCCCATGTCTTAGAGTTTTTTCATTTATAAAAAATATTTTTGATAAATTGGAATGTCATAGGGAATGAACTAGCCTTTCATTTTGTTCTAACAAACAATGCCACTAATAAAATCAGAAAAACTTTAGATAAAAATTGAATTTTCCATTTTTGGTATGAATGAGCTTGACTATAAGTCTCCACTAATAAAATCAGAAAAACTTTAGATAAAAATTGAATTTTCCATTTTTGGTATGAATGAGCTTGACTATAAGTCTATGAGCCTTACTACTAAATAAGCCCTCTATTGCAATAAGAAACATTTTGATGTTTACGTCAATAAATATGAAAGAAGTGTAATGTATATGCCCTCTATTGCAATAAGAAACATTTTGATGCTTACGTCAATAAATATAAAAGAAATGTATATTTGAAAACAAAAACATTTAGGGCTTAAACCTAAAATAGCATGACCGGTTTTTGCTAATGTTTATGGTAGAGAATGATACGACTACTTTTTATGGCCTTAAGTCTAGAATATGAGTGTAGCCTAGTTTTCAATTGCTAAATGGAGCTTCATCCAAGAATCATATCTAGATTTTGCCTAGTGACTATGTATATTTATACACTTAAATCTTGGAATTTTCTCATGGAAATTAATGGAGAAAAGGAACATATCATTGATAGATAAAACTATGTTATCATTGGCTAATTATTGTAGTTCGTAATTATTGTGTTAGATGCGTTACAAGTGGAAATATTAGTGATGGATAATGTCATTGATATAAAAATTATGTTTGATATACATATCAAATCTCATGTGGATGTATAAAAAAAATTGATGAAAAACAATATTATTGATATAAAATAAAAAAAGAGTATGCCAAGTATGAGGCTATTGGTTTGAAATTCCAACCTATTTAGGTCATGTTAAACATCTAATAATTTTATTTTTTTGAAAAACACAATTTGTTTTTCTTATTACAATCAATAATAATATAGTGACCTAAAACTTGGTGGTTAGAGGTTTAAGCTCAAATTCAGTTTGAAATTAAACTAGATAAAAAAAAAACAATTTAGTAAAGTCAAAACCTAGCTAACTAAAAATAAATCCAAATAGATTGGAGTTGGAACCAAACCTTAGTGCTGTTTTATTAACTTAAAAACTTTACCATCTTGCCAAAACCAAACTTTAAAAAATAAATTAATTTTAATATTATATATAATTTATCACCTTAATTTACTTATGATTTAATGACGTGGAACCTCAATCGAGTTAGACTCTACTCTTACAACCATGTCCATTCAATGTGATAATTCCTCCATGAGATTGACTCCCAAATAAACCTAGAGTTCAACATGATAATGAAAAAGGCTTCCTATGTAGGGAAGGTGTACCAAAATAAAGAGACCACAAAACACAAGCATCTCCTCTTCAGAAAGCAATTATGAGGATAGATAAGATGAACCTGGGTTTCTTATTTATTTTTATTTATCCTATTAATTAATGGCATCAAGGAGCTAATTTGCTTCTGCATGCACTGCTTAATTACCAATGGAAGACAAAGGGGTTCGTCATGAACTCAGATTAACAACACGAAATATCACATCAAGAAAGCTACATGGATTGCTTGATTGCCTCCATGGTTGCCTTATTTTAACTTTATTAAAATCGCAATAATTGATAAACATACGGACAACAAAAGGCTAATCGCATCATTAACAAAACAAAAGGCTATATATTTACGTTGTTCGATTAACTTAATGATTGGCATGAAAAGTAGATTCAGCAAACGTGAAAGGTAGTCAGCTCTTAAAGAGGGGTTTTCCCCTCGGATGTCAACAAGCTATACAATTCTCTAGAGCCATTCAGCTGGTATATCAATTTCGACAGGAAAAAAAACTGATTATATGCTTAGTGATGAGAAATTATATGCTGATTATGCTGTATAATCAGCATATAATTTCTCATCACTTAGCATTTTCTCTAATCACTCAAATGCTGTAGTCTGTAGATACAGACAATCCATGTGTTCCATCTGTTTTAAATGCTGACCCACATGTTGAATTTCTTGCCTGACTGGCTCGTATTGTATAAAGTATGTGCATAGATTCGATCCGCAAGTTAAAATCTAAGAGAAAATCCGAATAAATGAAACAGATTTATTAACGAAAACAGCTAAAATTTTGGTTATTTTTATACACAAATTAGATCCGAAAGTTGTTATTTATTTATTTTTATTTATCTTATTATTTTCTTTTCAGCTGAGGTCATTTCAGTTTACTGTTCAAACATTTTTTATATATTATTTGCATAAGACTTATCTATCAAAGTTTTTTTTTTTCCTATGTTTTAGCTGTAATTTTAAAGGTTGTAAGATCTTAATTTCTTTCTTTATTTTCAATGAGTTTTTACATCTCATTATTAACTTTCGTTGCAATCTCCCATGCAAATACAGGTAATTCGTGAAAAAAAAGTAGGAGATTAGTCTTTATCAGCACGGTTTTGACATAACTTAGATATAAATATTTCTTGAATTTTGAAGAGGATATTCTCAGCAATTAGCGGAGAATTATTGGGCACAACTTTTTATTTTATCGGTTAATATAGATCTCAATATGGTATAGGGACAAGGCTTGGACACTAGCTTGTCCTTCATCATCCACGCCTACTTTGCAGTAGAAAAACATTTGGAAACTAGCTAGATCTTGAATTTAATATTCTACCTCAATTTAATTAGTTGAGATACTAGATTAATTTGTACGATCATTTTAATCAAATGTCTCTGAGCTGGTTTTGTTTAAGTTCTTTCCTAAATCAGCCAGTGTTTGTTTAAACATCTCTCTCAAAAGTAGAACTGTTTAAATTAATAATTTTCTAAGTGTTCGATTTAATTAACAACAATAAAATCTATTGAGAAATTATTGGTTTCAAGAATAAATTATTCTGATGAGAGAATAATCGGAAATAAAGCAACTACTAGATAGTTGATGAACTCCAATCAGCAGGATGCTGAAGTGACTGAGAAGAAATTAATAGATGGGTTTGATGAGGAGTATACGAGTGTTCCATGACCAATCAACACAGGGACCCAAAAGGTGATGACAAGAATGAAAATCTAAGAGCATAAGGGACCCTGACGAAGAAATTGATCAGTTGGTGAGCTACAGAAGCTTCACGATATGCTAATTTGCATGCTATCATCCAGTTGGCAGCCCCAAGTGCTTCAAAGCAATTTTGGGTGACTTTGATTTCAATACTGTGCAGAGGAGACAGCAAATTGAAAGAGAGCCCCCCCAACAATACAAATTTAAGCCAGGTAGCAAGTATCGAATGGTCATGGTGTTGAGCAAAATTGAGTTTGGTGGGTCATATCCTCTATTGATTGGTAATCAAATAATTGTTCAACATCTGAACTATCTTTATCATTTATGTGCAAGTTTATCAGTATATATATCTATCAGCTTTTCTGAGAGTTTGATTATCACAATGTGTTTAAGGTACATGAAAGCTGTTGGAAGATGATAGGAGATAAAAAGGAAAAAAGGAGAAGAAATGTCGTTCTCCTTAAACTATGCAAGAGATGGGACTGGGCATGCATGTCACTGTTGTTTCCCAAAATGACATGGAAAACACTGCTCCAGAAGCTCTAATGATCCTTCTTTTCCATAAAAATATAAGCATCCGAAGATGAGCTGACTTGTACTCCATTACTTTCATAATAAAGCAACGTTCGGGAGCTTCGCGTTTGTCACAGTTTAGCCCCGCAATTATAACCAGAAACTGAAACCAACAAGGATCGATCATATGATAAGAAACTTGTTATCTGATCCAAAATGTATAGCATCCAATTCCATGTTCGTTTTAAGGCCTCTCTCTCTCTCATGGCCTGGATACTTCTCTCCACTTTCATGATGATACTATAGACATGGTTTGACCCATCGAAATCTTATATGGGACACGAAGAGTATAGCTGCAAGCCATAGGCAGACTTCAAGGCTATGCCAAGCTCTTTTCAGTTTTCAAATGAAGGACCTTACAGTAACAGCAACAAGATCCTTCCATGCTCTGTCAACATCCCAGGCCATGTATAACAAATTAGCAAAAGCTACACTTCATTGGGTATATATGACTGTATATATACGTACACGACATCAAGAGCTTATATAATTGCTGCTCCATGCTGACTGGCCGACATCCAGGTATGGTCGCCTCAGCTTGCTCTCTAATCTTGGTTTTGTCCTTCTCAACTAAGAAATATCACCATGACTAGTTGATTTCAATATTCATTATTTTCTTTTTCTACGTCAAGAAGGAGCAATACTTTCAGATTGGTAGTTTCAACATCAAATGAGAGAATTTTTTTGTTCTTTTATAATTTGAAGGGCACAATCTACTTTGGAGCACTATGATCTCTCTCTTAATTAGATCTAAACACTAATAATTAATTATTTAAACGAGCAAATGATACTTTCCTTTGGATTGACACTCCTTTTATTAAATTACATATCATCAATTGATCCTTTCTGTTACCTTCTATATATCCACTTTCTCCATTAAAATCTCAAATCTTATGCTTGTAGCGTTTTCAAGGGTTAAACGTATACCCCTTGAACTATTTTTACTGACAGTCTCTATATACCTTTTTTTTTCATTTTAATACATGAACTCTTTGTCATCACATCACCATTGAAGCTCCACCTTTGTGACTAGTAATATGATATTTTAAATAGTGTAAATATGGGTTTTATATATATTAACCATTCATTTGTATTTTAATTTATTTAATATTAATACAATTACTACTTGCCTATTATTGGAGATGTCAACCGTTGGCCAGCGGTTATATAGCTTTTCTATCATAACATGCAGGAATGGCTTTTGATCAATGCTTTTCGACCGTAACATATAGGAATGACTTTTGAATTTAACAAAAGGAATTTTGGCTTTCCTTACTATATTAGGCTAGTGAGAAACATATCTATTTTGGCCAAATGACATGGCTATCCCCCAATAATTTGCTTGATTCTATATAGCATGTGTGAGTCGCAATTTGCTTGATCATGTTTTTAATATGTTTTCTTTAGACAATTTATTAATTAGGTGATCCCGTAAAGTAGAAATATTTAGGAATTTCACATCTATATGCATAATTGACATTGAGACTTCCACAAGCTAGTAATTAGGTTAAATGGACACAAAATACATGGATAAATTTAGAGGCAGTGCCCTAGAAAAGGTAGTTTTCCCTACAGGTATCTTAAATAGTCTTTGTATACCTAATGTCTCTTGACAAAGATTACTTGAATGATCGATGAATTTGGCATCGAGGACGTGTTTTCATGTCTCCTTTTTCCTCCTCGTGTATCGTACTAGCTCGGACATTTGCAATGCGTCTCTCAACATCAAGATCTCTGTCATAATTTTTAGTTTCATCCTTTGTGTAGAACATACGATCAGTGAAGTGGACGCATCATAAAGACACTAATATTCGAGATCGAGATAGCTTACCAGAGGCCACGAAGTTCTTTTTTCCTACTCTAATTTATCAAAATACATAAAATACATTTTGAACCGTATGAGTACCATACCATGGTATCATATGCTTAGTATTTTTTTCATCGAAGGCAATTATTATAGAATAACCTAATATATTAATTAAGACTAAATTATTTATTCCGATCAATCTTCAAAAAAAAATATTTTTTGTGTTGACATGGTGTATTCGGATAAATCAATTTATTTATTCCGATCAATCTTCAAAAAAAAAAAAATATTTTTTGTGTTGGCATGGTGTATTCGGATAAATCAATACCCCTTAACACTGATAACACCAGACACAGGAATCTTAGCTAACCAACACGCTAGTACAGAAACCCTCGGATGATCACTTCTCGCGTAGCTAGCTAGCCGTGCCTTGCTTTATCGCTCGGCTAGACGGACATTTCCATGAACCATCAGGCAGGATAACTCACTAGCGATCGAGGATCCCAGGATGCTTGTTGAGATTCACCAATCTCTCCTCACGAGTGAGCGGATAGTCAAGATATCGAAACATATCAAAACATGATGTCTGTTATATGGATCAAACCAACTTCTAAATCCTTTCCCTGCCGCTCGACTCTCAGGATCACGACAGACCGCTCTCCCCAAATGGCTATTAGATCACCACTCTACCCCTTCAATAGCAAGATGCAGGCCTGGATGCTCCTGCTTCAATATAACCAAGGGCGCCCCTACGCATGAGATCTTCCTTTTCCTCCAACCACACGCACCAAAAAACTCTCAACTGTTCCTCTTCTCTTTTCATCTTCCTCACTTTATCGTAGAAGGATCCCTTATAGTGAGAAGGAATTTCTTTATCTTATAGGCGACATTTTAGTTCTTTTTTTTCCACATCATCCCCAGTATCTAAAACCAATTTCATTAGGTGATGACTCGAAAATACAAACCAAAGAGTAAAAAAAAAAAAAGAAGAAGCTAATTTTCTATTACCAGTTCTATCCTCTAAAATTACTCGTTAGTTATCATATGGTTCTTGGAATTTGTTAAAAATAAATTAATTAATTCATGAAGAATAAAAAATGATAAAACAGCTCCTTAATTAACCTGTGTGATCATACTTAATTTAATAGTACTTCGTTAAAAGAAAATCATTCTTTCCTCATCGATCTTCCAATATTATCTACTTTTTTTCTATTTCACAGAGATGAATACATAAAACAATACAAAATAAATAAATAATTATATAATGAATTTAAAATCACGAAGATTAAAGATATAATTTTTAAGACCTTGACGACTGATTAATTAATTTGTTGTGATAAACTACAAATCGATTAAGTTACAATGATCGGTTCTTAAAGAAATATGTATACTAGAATGAATGATCTTAGGCACAGGCAGACTCCAAAATTATTAGAAGGTTTCTGTGGAACAAAATGTTGACCCCATGTATGATAAAATCGGCACTGCCTCATTTTATTGGCCCAAAACCATCGTATTGAGGCATTTTACATTTTAGAAAACGAAGTTGCATGTATTATGCGGCTGCCTCAGATGTGGTCCAGCAGGACCATGAATCTTCCTACAAGTCTTGACTGAAATTCTCCATAGTGATGCTCGAGGGTTAGCTCTTCTGTGGCCGAAGCAGCTTTGGAGTTTTACTATCTTCTAAACCAAAAAAAAAAAAAAAAACAAAGAAAGAAGAGAAGAACACCATCATAGAGATTAGAATATGATATGTAGCCCTCCGAATTCCAAGTGATGATACAGGTATATGATTATGAGGGCCCCGCCACGCAAATTAACTGCCTATATGTGTGTAATACATCAAATTTCCCTATTTTTTATTTAATAATATTGTTTAGGATTGTAATTTTAACAATTAAGGTGTTACTGTACTAGATTTTACATATCACCGCTAAATTATTATTAAGTATGAAATTTATTCTCAAACTTGTGCATTTATATATAAGAAATTGATCTCCCTTACACACTCAATTAATTATTAAACTCAAATAAAGATAATTATTACATAAAAAACTACCTTATCAACGAGCAAAGCCTAAACTAGAGAACAATAGGGTCGGCAAAGGAATGATGAATTCACGATAAATTAATTTCTCAAATGAAATTCAAATTCGAGATAATAATATGAATAAAAGCAACATCTTAAAGATAAAGTTATAGTAATCGAATCAGTGGCACACTTGCTTCCCAGAAGCATCACAGAGACGACACGAAACAAGTTTGGGATCATTGTTTGAATCAGGTTTCACTAGCCAACAATAAAGAAGAAGCCAACTGACTAGCCGGTGCATTCATGCAAAATCTTCCAATATATGTTCTTTCAGCTAAAACATAAGCAGTGGAATTATCATATTCTCTATGAATACATATCAGCCAAAAACAGTGATATCCACATTCATTAGGGGCGGACCACTAAAGGGTAAGATGGTTGGGTGCAGCCTATGGTTGTGGCCACTGGGGTCTGGGTCCCACCATAGTCTGCTAGGCAATGGAGGAGCAAGCCTGCATGGCAAGCCCCCTTGGCTATTCAATGGCCTTGTCTCTTTTGCCTGGTGAAGAGAGAGGGATGAAAGGTGACACTGATTTCATTTGCTAGTGTCCTCCTCTCCTTGTAGCCAAGAAATGGAATGTCTAAAAAGGAGGCCACAGAACTTGATTCCACTTGCTATATATATATATATATATATATATATATAGTTTTCATCGATCCCCTTTTGATCGAGTTAGACTTCTCTTCTTTAATACATGGATCTCTCAAGATCCTTCATGTTTAGTATATATACCTTATCCGTATTTAATATTGTGATATTGAATTAATAATTGTTATTTTTGAAAATTGATGAACACCCATTTAAATTTAAAAGTTTAAGTGAAGTTTAATTAATTTTATATATTTTCTTGAACAAAAATTCTTTCAATTTAAAACTTTCATATGAGATTCAAATTAGATAATAAAAATAATAAGATTCAAATTCATGATTATCTTGTCATTAAGATTCTAATATTATTCAATATGTGTAACTTTACATGGTATTTTTTTTATTCAATAAATTTTATGTGAGTTTTAATTTTTATTGCAAATTAATTTTAATAAATAAATTTATTAAACACAACAATATAGATGAATTATATTATTGCTTTTTTATAAAAAAAAAAATTCCCATGTTATCACGGTCACAATATATATATATATTTGCTATGAATTTCTCTATCAAATAAATCTAGCTTATTTAGTTGATTAGGACTATAAACCAAGTTATTAGATTTCTTTTAAAAAAAAACATGTTAACAATGCTAAAATATTTTGCTAAAAAAATAATACAAGCCATGGTATAGCACGAGCACTAGTCTGGTAATATATAAAAACCAATTATTGTGTTGAATATTGAGATGTTATCGTATCATATTAGTTGTCATATCATCTCAAATCATAGATACAACTATTTTATTGTTTTGAGAGCATATTTGATATTATAGTGTAAGGTGTTTTTTTTGTATTTTTTATTTAAAAATATATCAAAATATTTTTTTAATTTTTATATTAGTATATCAAAATTATTTAAAACTACTATAAAAAAAAAAGCAACCAAAACTAAAATTTGCATGCATAAAAATTTAACTCGTCTTTGTACGTGTTTCGCAGCATGGTTCGGACTTGATAGTCTATGAATTCATCAAGACACCCTTCAATTTGCCTAACTTGTCCATGCACAAATTGCTGTTCGATCATGCACTGTAATTCACTTGCATAGAAGAATTCAAAATGCAAAAAGATTTTCAAACTGCAGATACTTCGCTTAGTTACCAGAGTCTTTCTTCGATCCAAAACAGGAACAATTTTTTTTAGTTTGTTTGTTTGTTAGTTTTATCACCATTGATATTGGAAAGGAAACAGAAATGAATTTCCAAGCAGCCCAACAAGAAAACACCAACACCCCCTCCCACTTGCTTAACTAGTTGAACTCTAGAAAAAAGAAGATCCTGGGGGACCATAACCCGAAGTAGCTGTCTGCTTTCAAACACAAAGCATATATATAATATGATCATGCTGTGTTTCTTCATTAACATTAGCTGTTCCAATCCATATATTATACAAGTGACAAGCCATTTGTAATTAAGCCATGCTTCTTGGAGAGCAAACATGTTCGTACAGATTGCAACACTGGCAAACTGAGTGCATATTCGTGGTGGTTTCTGTGACTGTAATTTAAAAATATAAATTTATAAAAACGATAAATTATAGTTTTTTTAATATGATTAAAAGAGAATTTAATAGAACCCATATAAAATTAGAATATTTATTAATTGATGAATTACTTTTAAATTTATAATCGAAAACAAAACGAAGACTGCATCTGTCACAAAAACAAACGAGCTTTGATCCCTCACTACAATTTTGGGCCATTTCCTAGAATAGGCTGAGCCTGCGATTAGCTTTTTGGTCTTTTGGAGGCTGTTTTGATTAGTCTGAGATAAGAGCAAGTTTTTGGGCCTCCAGAGACAATAATCTCTAGATGGATTTATTGGGCTTTAAGGCCCATTTCAAACCTTGAGCTTGGCGTGGTGGAGGAAAAGATAATATTTATCCCCCAATTGTCACTCAATTGTCAATTGATCCTAAGAGAAAAGAACTTTCAATTGGGATCTCCATCTATCATGAATTAGCAAATTAACCCTCTTCTTTAAATTCTTAGTCTTAAAATAATAATTAAAAAAACAAAGGGACCTACACTGTCTCAAATTTTGTTTTTGTTTGAGGACCTATTTGAAAATAATATGATAATTGAGGGATGAGTACATGAACTGATTTTAAAGAGTGGAGCTGTGAAAAATATACGGATCCTCCTCCTCCTCCTACTCCAGATCCATCAATTTTATTTATAAAAAAAATAAAAATGAGGTTAATGCAGTTGGGGTTCTTCCAAGCTTTAGCTTCTGGTCTCTGCTCTTCTCATCTACATCGCCGGCGTCTCCGATCTACGTACGTTATTTTCATGCATTCCTCTCTCTCTACCTGCATTTACTACTTCAAGTTACTCTAAATTTCCCCATAGACACCGTACCAAATGGGTATGCTTTCCTTTCTTTGTATTTCTTTTTACCCTTTTCAGTTTTAAAATTTGGTTATTGATGTTCTTTGCTTCGATCCGAAATAAGATTTTTTAAATAAAAAATTAACCATATTAGGTGTAAAATGAAAAGTTTCTCAAATTGATGCCAATGTATGTTTGATGCTCTGTTTGTAAACAGAAAGATCCTAAGACGGGACAACTTGAAGGACTATCATTTGAATTTAATCTATGTGAAGCTGTGGCTACGGGGGAACAGGTGAGCTTTGCTTCGCATGCGTGTGCTTTAGGATTAAGTTTTGGTAACCCAGCCTTCTTGCTGTGTTGCTGAGATGATGTGTGTTGTGTGGTGTTGTTATGTTTGAATTTTGATGTGATGTACAATTGATTTATTATATAGTGAGGCCGTTGTCAGGAGCGGAATAGTACTACGAGACTCACGAGGGAGTTTATTGATGCTTTACCTGTTACCAAATGGATGGGAGGACTATGCATGGCGTAGGATCAATAAAGGAGTACTTCTGTATGTTCTTTTAATTTTCCGGTGATTTTTGTGTGGATAAATTACAGTGTAGTGATAGGAAAGCAATGACTTCAACCAATCTTCTACATAAAGTTGAGATGATTTACGTTGTGTCCTCCAATCAGGAGTTTGTTCATAGAAGAAACGGAGAAAATGTTAAAGTGTCGCTCATAGCAGGAATCCTTCATTTAAGATGAATGTTTAGTTGTCATGGAAGTATTTGTGGTTTTCTTAGAAAAGAAACTAAAAGTTAATCTCTTGTTAAGATGTCAGCGGTTTTACATTTTGTTACTTTTTAAAAAGTTTTTAGTAGTTCCCCGTGAGATTTATTTTTATTCCATAACTTTGCTATAAAATTTCTCAAGAAATGGGTTTGATTATTCAGTTTTGATGCTTAATCGGCTTATTGTGAGCTATTAGGACTATTGATGGTAAGTTGTAGTCTGATGCACTGCAGTAACCGCTGTGAGAATAAAACCTTTGCTTGGAGAAACTTTCGTGACTACCCCCAAAGACACCACCCTATGTTCCAAAGCAGTTTGATCGATGTGCAGTTATTGGTAATTCAGGAGATTTTTAAAAACAAAGTTTGGAAAGGAAATTGATGTTTATGATGTTATTGGAGAAAATGGTGCCCCAGTTGAGGTTAAGCTCTTTCTATTTATTTATTAGTGTCAACAGTCTAATTGTTTTTGCCACCTTTGAATCTTGTTGGTTTTGTTTTGCTATTTTGTTGTGGCAGAACTATACAGAGTTTGTGGGAAAGAAAAGCTCATTTCGCCTTCTTAACAGGGGATCTGCTAAAGCCCTTGATAAAGTTGTGGAGTTAGATGGTATGTGCAATGGTCTCTGTTTTACCATGCCTTTCATTTGTTGCTAGAATACTGATATTATGAATCCTACAGAAACAAGAAAGGAATTGTCTAATGAAAATCAGAGAGGCCTTTCTCTTCTGCTTTTCTTGCTGGCATAGCTTTGCCTTTTGTTTTCTGTAGGAAATTCCAATAAACAATCCTGTATATCTCATGTTAGGAGCATCTTTTGGATCAGCAGCTAAAGGAACTGGACTCGAGGCTCTTGAGTTTGCTCTCTCTATCTGTGAGTCAGTTGATATGCATGGTTTCACGGTAAACCCAGGATACAAAGAATGGTATAAAAATGTCTCAATAGTTATATCTTGCAGAGAGTACTTCCCACACTTTTATTGTGGAACTTGACTAAGGAACCTTGTGTTATTTCAGGACAAGATATTCCTCTGAATCGAGACAAGGTCACACTCCTCTCCATTATCAGACATTACCATCCTGAGTAGATTAGCAGAAAATATATACAATCAACACATAAAAAAAGGGTTCAAGAATCACACATAAAGAATTTCATCGGTTGTATTATTTGCTAAAAAACATTCAAAGAACAGGGCTCAATACCAGATCTTGCTATCATGGATTCATTAATGGATAAAGAAAATAATTAAAACATAAAACTAGTTCAAAACTCATCATGTAAAAAAGTGTATTAATTAATTATATATTCACATAAAAGAAATAGAAGTAGCTCTTTTTTATATAAAAATAGTCTGTCCGTTATTTCTTTGGGTGAGTTGACGTGAGCTTTCAGGATGTTGGTTCTAGGTGAGGTTTAGGAACTGAAATGGTTAGAAAATATGGTGATTTGAGTAGGCGTGGGGGGCTGTAATAGCTGGAGATTTGAGGGTATTTCAGGGGCTATCATATGGTTTCAAGGTTGTTTGAGTGCTGGTTTGGAGATTGAATTCAAAGCTTTTCATGGATAGAGAAATGGTGGAAATGGGGGCTATTGGGCGTGTTCGTTCGTGAGGAGAAGAGGGGCATGGCTGGTGGTGAGCACGATAAGCGACGGTGGGGTAGCTGCTGCGAGCAGGAGCTTGGTAGGTGATGAAGAGTGGGTTGTTATGTTATTCAGGAATGGCGGGGAAAGGGGTTGATGAGGGCGAGAGAGGTGGCTGCGTGTTGTTTTCTTCAGATTCTTCTTTCATTTCTAAATTTTTCCTCCCCTCTTACTGTTCATCGAGCACCTATTGATATTATCATTATCTTTTTATTATTCCTACTTTTCTCATTATCTTTTCCTCACTTATACCCCCTTCTCTTCTCTTCTCATATATATATAAACTTTTATCTCAAAATCAAAAGAGAAGCATTCTCAATTTAATCAAATTTGTATCATAATTCCAAGTAATTCTCTTAACTATATGTTATATTTCTTCATTTCATAAGCATTTTCAAAGATTCATGATCCATTACTATGCTTATTTCTAATAAATAATATGTAATAACTTCATGATCTTACATATCAATGAAATACTTTTTGATATATATATATTATGAAATATGAGTGAAGTCATTTGTTGCTCTAATATAACATTAATTAGGGACCAAATTGTCACGTTTAATAATAAAGAGGCTAAATTATAACTTTTACACATCTGGGGACGATAATGGTTTTTTGTCATCTTCTACCTCGCAAAGGTGCTTCTTTGAATATTTGAACTCCTTGAAACCTTGATCCATATCATATAAATTTAACAAATTTCATCTACGATCAATAATTCTAACAAATCGTCATAATCGATTAATTTCATCATTAAAACATATCAATATCAATTTCACATGCTATCATAAAACCTAACTTACTAGTTAACCTAAAAAATAAGCCCATTTACCTTAACAGTCCATGGGTTAATTTTTCCAACCATGACCTAGACCTCGTTTAGGATTTGATTCTATAACCATGATTTTTCATGACAATAACTAATTTGATATATGCTAATATTATTTTAATTTCCAATAGTATTTTAGATCAATTGTGTATTTAACATTTATAAGCAAATCAATTTATTTTTTATAAATTTGGGTATGGGAATTTGGATACTCGTTCCATTAAAAATAAATAAATAAATTCATTTTTTTATTTGTTTTAGTGTCTTTATAGGTAATTTGATTAAAAAAATGCTTTTTCTAGTTTTGACATATATATTAGTTTTGTCTCCGAGGTTACACCATGGATAGAATTTCAAATTGGTTTTTAACATAATAAACGAATATGTTAATATTGTGAATGCATTTTAGATTATCATAGTTTTTTTAAATTCAAAAACACAAACCTGCTATTTAAATTGTTGGTAGGATTTCAATTCAATTTCTAATGTGAGGAAAAGAAATATTACATTATGGATATGTTTTCATGTATTATAATATTTTTTTCATTGAAAATCAAAAATTTATTCTTTATATTTTATAAAATAAAATAAAATAATAAAATTATTAATAGTAATTAAATATAAAAACACGGAGCTAATTTTTATAGTAGAAATAAAAAGTAAATGTACATATAAATGTTTTTATTGACTATTCTTTTTATTTTAATTTTTTTATTCCAACTCAATATAGTTACTAATAATAAATAATTTTTAATTTTATAAAAACGCTATACAAATATGGCTAATTCATATTAAATATAAAAGGGAAAACATTCAAGATAAATAAGCTAATCTAATGCATCTAAAGAAAAATATAAAAGGATTGATCACACTTTTTTTAAAAAAGGTAATTTAATTTGTTTAAGAAGTAAAAAAGGTTATAAATGAATAATTAAATAGAAATAATTAATGGAAGGGGATACAAAAAAAAAAAAAAAAGAGGCTGGGTGCTGATGGAACAAGCCCGCGCACCTGGCATCAGCGAAGAAACCCAGGCACCCTTGTCCTAGAATTTTTTTTAACCTCAATCCAATCCAGGGTAGTAGCCAAGTTGATCAGTTTCTAGATTGATTTGTGTGATAATTAGGGCACGATTATTAGCGAAACCAACAATGGATAAACACCACGAGTATTACAATCGTTAATTACCTTTACCTCGCGCACCTGGTTCTTTCCAAAATCCCACCATTCTATATCGAGACACGCGTCAAACACCCAGCGAACCCATTTTACACACTCACTCGCTCTCTCTCGACTCTTCCCTCTCCTCGTCTCTCCCTCTCTCTTAACCGGCCACATAAAAGAAATACATAAACAAAGGCAAACCCTAAAGATAGAGAAAAGTTTTGATTTTCAGGTTTCTTTTTGGATAGAAGAAGTGTAGAAAGATTTCAAAATCCCATCTTTAAATGGCAGAGATACACCCACCTGAGACCCATATGAACAGCGGCGGCATTGGCGGTGGAGGAAGCAGCGGAGGAGGAGGGGCATTAACTTCAACTGAAACTGTGGGGTCAAAGAGGCAGCGGAGGCCAAGTGTCCGATTAGGCGAGATAGGCGGTGGAGACCAACTTTATGAATCCCAACACCACCGTAGAACTGCCAGCAATAGTTGGAAACAGCAGCAGCAGCAGGGTTTGGGTTTTAAAGAGGCAAGTAAATCATCAAAGACTCGAGCTTTGACGAATTTAAGTGAGTTTAATGAACCTCCTGACGGGGATAATGATATTAATTTGGATAGTGTTGCAATTGGGAGTTGGAGAGTTAATCATTCTTCGAAAAAGAGAGGGTCTTTGAATGTTAGTGCCAAGCGAATGAGGTCTAATTGGGTGTCTAAATTTGATGATCGTGGTGGAGTTGGTGATGGTGATGGTGGTGAAGGGGAGGAGAAATATAGTGGTGGTGAAGATATAGGGGGGGAGGAGGAAGAGATTTATAGAGAATTTGATGTTGAGAATTCAGAAAGTTTGTTGAAAGAACAAAGCCCAATTCATGATTCACTTGAGAATTTGGGAGATGAGAATGAGAGGGAAGTGTACTACAATAGGAGAGTGGTTAGGGGGAGGAATTATCGTAATGTTAATCATGATTATCTTCATGAGGGGGTTGAATTATCAAGCCCATCGGATAATGATACGAGAGATTATAGGAATAATGGGAGGTGTGGCGGTGGCGGTGGCAGTGGAGGGGAGGATGGTGTGAGGATTTGGCTGAATAGTTTAGGGTTAGGGAAATATGCGCCAGTTTTTGAGATTCATGAGGTGGATGATGAGGTTTTGCCAATGTTGACATTGGAGGATTTGAAGGATATGGGAATCAATGCTGTTGGGTCTAGAAGGAAGATGTTTTGCGCTATTCAGAAGCTAGGAAAGGGGTTTTCTTGATGTTTTTGGGTGAACTTGTAGTTCTGGTTGTTTTCTAATGGAGAATTTGTTTCAGCCATGGTAATTAAGATGCATCATGTCTGAATTTAATTTAAGCTATTTTGTTCCATCTATTATTAATAGTTGTACTTTTTGGTACTAGTAACATGTTTTGCTTAGCATCACTTTCTTGCCCTATATCAAAGCATTTTTAATTCAGTGCGATTTTCTTTTACATGGCCCTCGAATTGATTTGCTTGAGTAGTTGTAGTTGTGTTCATGAGCCTGAAGCTATATTTGATGTGCGTATTCCCTTAATCATCTCTGGGGTGGTATTGTCATCTCAAACTGTATAGAAACCCCTGTTTGAATTAAAGTCCAGAAGTGGTTGCCATTCCTCAACTCTAGAAGATTGGCTTTTTATAGATCTCTGAGTCGGTGGTTTTAGATTTTGTCAGCATGAAGTGCAACCTATCAAATGAGGTGTGGTTTCCATTTCAACTTTCAAGGTCCGCTGACGTTGCTGGAATTTCTAGTTGATTTCCTGTGGTGTATAGCCGTGCAGTTTTTACCCTGAAGCTGTTTGTAATTACTTTGCAAACTGTGACTAGGCAAAAGAAAGCCATTGCATCAATGAGGTCTCAATTTGTGGAGTGGTTCTGAAAGATGCAGAGGTTATATTTGAGAAGAGCAAATGAAGTTCTTTTTTATGGAGACCAGGGTTAATAAATTGGTGATTCAACACATAGTGTCTTTATTCAGAGCATAGGATTTATTTCTATATATTGTTCTGTCATTATTAATTCCTCTGTAAACAATATTGTTGGATATTGATTGTCTAATATTTGACATCTCAGTTCACCTTCATTTAAGCAGAAATGAGTTTTTCATAGTTGTTGTTGAATGCAGGTTAATTAGAAGAAATATTAAGCCAATTCCAAAGATTTGGAGAAGACTTGTTAGGTAACTCATGTTATGGCATTCTTGATCAAGAGCCGTTGTAGAGATCTCAAACTGACAGAAAAGTGGAGAAGGTCATACCTTTGGAGCATGCTTCTCAGCAAATGCAGTATTAATCAAATTTGTTTTAGTAAGAGCTGTGCTAGATGGAATCGATTCCAAGTCAATGCTTGCTATAGAGCTATTCTTCTCTTGTTGAATAAATAGAACGATTTACTGATATTTTCATAAACCAGTCATTTGATGATAGATGCTTGACATTGAGAGAGGAGTTGAATATTGTTGTTTGCTAATGGAGAGAAATTGCGGGCAGCATTACATGTAACTCAGTATTCTTTTTCCAGTGTTTATCCTTCTATGCATTTAGATAAGCTTCTTGTTTTAGAATTGATATAATACACATACACTTGTATTAGCTAAGCACGTCTTTGAACATTTGCAGGCCAGTTGGTATAACTTTGATCATATGTTAATGTTTGGGGACCAAATTTTGTGAAAGAAGCCATGTCGAACTCGCAAACATTAAACTTCTGTGGGGTCTTCTGGCTTTGAGGTTCCATTGGCAGAGCTGCAAATGTGATATTCATTTGACTAGTTTAGAGGCATGAAGATCTCCCATGTCGCAAAGGTCCTATAATGTAGACATAACAGATTAAGTGCTTCTTGAAACTTGAATGTCGGTCTGCAGGGTACAATTCCTAGCTTATTTATGAGGTCAAGATTCAGGATTAAACGTCGTCTCTAAAAGTGTGCATGGTTCTTTTTGAGCCATTCTATAAATGTCCGCTACAGTGACAACTATCTCTTTACAAGCCTAGCAATTTGCCGTATCAGAAGTCAGAAGGAGCTCCATTGTTCAAGATTCAAGAATCTGCTGTGGGAGAATAGGCAAGGAACTAAGATTTTTCATGGCATGACATGTTTCAGAAAACTAATGGAACTTGTCATTTCTATTAACTGTACATATAAAACAACATATATAAAAGTAATTATTTTTTTTCAAACATTGAAAGAAGTTAAATATTTTTTTCCTCATAAATAGTTTTTCATTGACTAAATTTTAACGAAAATAAAACACGCAGGGATCTTTTATATATGAAATATGCTTTTAAAAGATAAAAAAATTGTGTGAGATTGAGATATTAAAATAGATTATTTAGTTAAATATTAAAAATAGATTATTTATAACAAAAAAATGAGATTGAGATATTAAAATAGATTATTTATAACAAAAAATTAAATTGTATTTTTTTGTTTTAAATTAAATAAAAAATAATAATTATGATAACAAATTATAAAATTGCTTCTTTTAAAAAAAATTGAGGGGCAAAAATATATTAAATAAAAATAACAATAATAAATCAGATGTTATCATTTAACCTGTCAAACTTACATTCTATATTATAGAATTAATCAAGTTTAATTTTTTTTTTCTATAAATTCATAGTACCTTACCTCAATATACTACTAAAAAAACAATTGAAAAACAATCCAATACCCTAGGCTTGTTAAAGAAAGAGCTAATACTCAAAAGATAAACAACACATTGTTTGTTGTGACAAATGTTGTGTTGTCTATTAAACTAGAATCTGATCATTACCACGATAGTTGAAAAATCTAGTCTTTTAAGTTTTTTTTTTTAAAAAAAAATCATTTATTTTAACCTAAAAATACCCTACAAACACTCTTAAAACATCAACAACCAACATATCAACATAATAAAATTATAAAAAAAAATTCAAATCATAAAATCAACCCAAATAATTTTTTTCATTCTCCACTTAAACCTAGTTTTTTAGTTAATATTAAGGATAGAAAAAAGTACTATAAATCTCCTCTCATTGAATGGATTATTTTGACATAAATTTTAACTCATTTGATGGTTGCAAAGATATCATTTTCTCGAAGTGTTGAATTCTCTTCTCATAAAAACATAACTGAAAAATAAAAAAGATAAAGTCCAAGAATCAAAATGAAATTACTAAAAAAACTGACCATGAAAAGGATGGGGTACCAAACTTCTTTTTTTTTTATGAAATTCCTGATTTGGTGATAATTGAATTGATGCAAGATTGACCATTCTCCGTCTGCGTAACCCTTGATGTAAGAGACTTGGAAGAATACAAATTAAAAAAAGAAGAAGAAGAGAAGGAGGAGGAGGAGGAAGCAGCGTTACAAGAAACAGTTGAACCTCCATCTTTGACTTGCCCTAGGCCCGACCTTTCTATCAATGTCCTTTGTTTCTTCAAGCCTCAGCCAACAAAGTCAATATCAATGAATGGAGATTCAAAAACATTAACAAAATTACATTATCGCATTAAGATAGAATACAATATGAATGAGGAAGTGTTAGGTATATTTAGATTTAATAGATTTCGTGTTTATGTAAAGAAAGGAGGACGACTTTAGATATATTAATTAATGTACATTGCCATTTCAACCATAATTTTCTATTATTGTTTGGCGAAGCAAGCTTAGATTAATCCTCCAACTACACATGACTCCTCCGATAATTATTTCTTCAATTGGGTCCCTTATCTATATATCTTTTTCTCAATTGGGTCATTAATTTTGTTACAATAACTGCGGATCTTGTTAAATATTGCACACGCTACTGAATGGTTTTCTAACTAATTCTAACTCTCTCAAAACTTAGAACGTGCGTGGAATACAGTGAATAATTAATTCCCCTGATATATTGCTGCAATTGTTCTTGCAGCATGTTGAATGATGGAAGAAATAGGATTTTTCCATGTTTAACTAGAGCCAGGGAGAAAACACATGCACTTATTCAACATCGTCTTCAATTTGGCGACCCAGTTGATGAAATCAGTAGTTGAGGGACTCATTTACCCACTCTGTTTTTTGAAAAAAATAAAATAAAAAAAGAGTCGGTCTCTGTAGCCGTAAAAGACCACCAAGATCCCTAGGTAAAGAGGAAGCATTCAAAACGAGATAAATTGGAACACGCATGCATAATTGAAAATCCATACCAAGGCAAGTACCTGGATTCGGAGAAAACTACAACATATAAGAGAAGTCCAATGTTGTTGCCGGCTTTCTGACTTCATCTGCTTCACATCCAATCCCTCTAGAAACTAGAAAACTTGTTGCCTTTTAATTGATTAATTAGTCATCACCACGAACCTCTCTTCAAGTACTTGAACTCTTCAAAATCCCTCCCATTGTTTCCCAAATAAAACCAAAGACCTCTCTCTCGAACCCCAAACCAACCCAACGATTATGGCAAGATCACAGCAATATCCTCATCTTTTCATGATCACTATAATTCTTATTCTTCTCTCAATCAATTCAGTTCCTTCAATCTCTGCTCACTTTTTCCATAGCAATGCTTCAATCCCAGAAGACTTGCTCAAAAACGCAACCTCTAATCCATGGAGTTCCTTCCATCAACTATCCGGCTGCCATGCTGGTGAAAAATACGACGGCTTGGCCAAGCTCAAAAGCTACTTCCAGTACTTCGGTTACATCCCCAACTCCCTCTCCAATTTCACCGACGATTTCGATGACTCCATCGAATCTGCTATCCGAACTTACCAACAAAATTTCAACCTTAACATCACTGGCCAACTCGACGACCAGACAGTTAACCACATCGTACTGCCCAGGTGCGGCAACCCGGATATAGTTAACGGCACTACCAGTATGAACTCTGGCAAGACACATAATACCTCGTCCCGTCACGTTCACACGGTTTCTCATTACTCCTTCTTTACTGGGATGCCACGTTGGAGGAAGAAAGCCTTAACCTACGCGTTTTTGCCTGGGAATCAATTAACCGACGAGGTTAAGACCGTTTTCTCCCGCGCTTTCGACCGGTGGTCAACCGTGATTCCATTGACATTCACGCAGACGGATTCTATCAACACAGCTGATATTGGAATTGGGTTTTACAGTGGCGATCATGGAGATGGAGAGCCGTTCGATGGGGTTCTTGGGACTCTAGCACATTCTTTCTCTCCGCCAAGTGGACAGTTCCATCTTGACGGGGACGAGAGTTGGGTCGTGACGGGTGATGTGAGGACATCGTCGTTGACGACAGCTGTCGATTTGGAATCCGTGGCAGTACATGAGATTGGACATTTGCTAGGGTTAGGGCATTCCTCTGTGGAAGTTTCCATCATGTACCCTACTATATCTTCGAGGACTAAGAAAGTAGAATTGGCCGACGATGATATTCAAGGGATCCAAGTGTTGTATGGTAGCAACCCTAATTACAATGGTTCATCTCCAACATCCGTTCAGGCGAAAGAGACTGGTAGTAGTGGGGCCCATTGTCTTCGTTCAAGGTGGGACCTTAGTGGGTTGATCATGGCCTTTGGATTTGTTTTGCTGCTTTTGTAGGTTAGGTAGATTAGATGATTCAGATTTTATTTTATTTTATTGTTTGGTGCCTCCTTTCTTTTGTATAGACCATATAGTAAAGGCGGCCGTGGTATAGTTTGTGATATGTTTGTTCATGATATACGATTTACTATTTTTTATTTGTATTTAATGATACCGTTGAAAATATTTTTTATTATATTTTTTTAAAAATCATCACTTCAATATTTTAAGATAAAAATATCGTAAAAACAATGGCACCATAAACGTCAATACCAATTTATATTATTATTTGATTGGAAGCACATATTCTACAGTGATTATGACAAAGACTACTCGGTTTTGCCTTGATGTAAGAAAAACAAAGGGCTGTGATCTGACAGTCATGGAATTGGTGGGCCTATTGTTGCACATCTTCAGCCCATTGGTGTTCCCACAGAAGAATGTTTGGGGACCAATTTTTACGAAGGAAGTCACCTCGAAGTTCTCTGAGCTTCTGCCTTCAGGTCATGTCTGCGCATTCTAACATTAAATTTGTTCGTCGTTGGGTTTCCGCTGGCTGTTGTGAGATTTCGTCGGCTTCTGTGACCCAGTGAAATTTCTCAGAAGGACGATCACCAATAATGCAAGGCCTAAATTGGAGGAATAATTTAGGGATGGCAGTAAAATCATCTCCATCTTCACAACAATCCCATCTTTTACCCGCTTCTAACTCCGTCTTCATAAGAACAAAAATCCCTGTGGCCGTCTCCATCCGAGTAAATGGAAGCAAACCTCCATCCAGGAAATTGGGTGCCATTGCTATCTTTGTTGAGGACGTGGCTATGAAATATGTGGGCGTGTGAATAAAAGCCATTGACCATTCTTCTTGACGATTGACTGCCATTTAATGAAGCATTTCAATACAGATTTTTATCCTCAATACCGTTTGATAACTTGAGCCTGAGGCATCTGAAACCAGCGATGGGAACGGGGAAGTGGAGCTAACCTTCAACATCAGCCAATTCTTCTTCTACGAGGGACTTCAATGAAGCAACATCGGGGAATTCCCCGTTCATCGTCTAATTTCATAGCTGGTTATTTGATTTGAGCTGAGGCAGGGATCTTCTAAGACTAAGAGGGGAACTCCTTGCATGTGAACTACTTTTTTAATAGATAGAGGCTCTCTGTTGATCTTTTTGCTTTTGTCAGCGTAATAGAATAAATGAACTTGGTTTCACTTAATTGTCAAGAAACGAAAAAAGATTTTCATCAAGAAGTTTAGCTCGTACGTTCTTTTTGAGTGAACTGATCGTGAACAGTGATTCGATCGCTGATAAAAAACAAGAGTGAACTGATCGTGAACAGTGATTCGATTGCTGATAAAAAAAAAAAAAATCTTGATTCAGTTCTCCACCTTAACGACTGATAAAATTCTATTGAGTGTTTCATCAATGAAGAAAGGCTTGGAGATTTGTTTCGTAGAAGCACCTTCCACTGTCACAGCTTTTGTCAGCCTCAGCTCGAGCCCTAGGAAATCTTTTTTAAAAAAGCTATCGATTCAAAAGTCATTTCTAGAGTAAAGATGAATGTGTAGCTTCTTCTCGCCGGCAACTAAAACAGCCATGTTATGAAAGTGGAAACGATTATATAGAAACTGAATCAGATTACATTTGTTTATGTACAATAAATTACCAAAATTCTCGCCTGCAAGAAAAGAAAGAGAAAATTTGACGAGGTTGCACATGACAAGACACAGGAGAGCATAGAAACAAACAATGAGGAAAGCTTCAATGCTAGCAACAGAACTACAAACATTTTCTCCTCCTCAGAGGAAATCTAATCAATACTGCACGAATATGCTACTTAAATTGTTAGATGAAAGTTTTCAGGTCACAAAACAATTTTCACGAGACTGCATTCTGAAGTCTCACTCCAACTTCAGTGCACCTGGCTCCTGATGCTGCTTATCAGACTCAGCAGGGAAGTACTTTATGCCAACAAGGTCACCAACTTGACTGATAACCTGCCAAAACAAAGCACTTTGCCATTATTTTGTCATCTGAAGACAGTAACCTGTCATCTTCTGAGATTAGTAATCACACATCAGAAATTCCTTCCTAATTCTATCGGATCAATGTTGTACAACCAATTAATCAGACAAAAAGCATATGAGAAGCAGCGGGTATTTGCAGAATCATAGCCATTGCTTTCCCATTATAAACTCAATCAACCATATCCTATTCCTTTGGCTGGTTGGAGTCGCTGGTCTTAAAATTGACATTTGTTTAAGAATCAAAGGATGCACAAAGTCTTTGTTGCTGATATTCAAATTGAACAGAATAGCCAAACCAAACAAAGGGCAAGAATACATACTGTAATAGAAACAAAGTTCACATTGACAAGCACAAATACCTCCAATGCTTTGAGAAGATCTTCCTTGGTATGAGAGGCAGATATGCAAATACGTGCCCTGGCCAAAAGTAGAGGAGTAGCTGGAAATGCAACAGTCACAACAGCAACCTGTAAAAGCATATTTGATCTTAGCAACCAGCAACATACACGAGCAAAAATGAAGATAAATATGCAACTAATTAAAATCAGAAATTTTGAATGTCCTTACAAGATCTGATGAATAAAAAATATCAACATGGCAATGCAGACATTAAAAAAATTACTAGGAACTCACATTCTGCTTTAGACACTCCCGAGAAAATGCAGGGATTTTTGCTGGATTGTAAAGCATTATGGGCATCACTGGTGAATCATTATCACCAAGAACCTCAAAACCCATTTTCTGCAACTCTGACCTGAAAAAGTTGCTATTTTCACGTATTCTTGCAAGTTTTTGAGCCCCTGAAGTAAAACAATATCAGAGCAAAACAAGATTGATATGTAAGCTCAAATCCACGTAATTAATTTCAGAAACATGTCTTTAAGTATATCAGAAAGAAAAACAGATTCTTTTCTAATACCTCTACTAGAACCATCCTCTCCAAGAATAACCTTAATGGAAGATATAATTTGTTGTGCAGCTGGAGGGGAAATTGATGTTGCGTATAAATGAGCAGGACAAGTGTACTTAAGATATTGGATTAATTCCTGAAAGCAATAAGCAAACTTCAGTCGCTGGGGACTTGCGTAAGATCAATAGCTGAATCCACTATTGGAAAATAATCAGAAAATTGGAAGTAAAGCTCAATAGGTCATAGCAAAGACAGGTGGCTAGGTGTTAACAACAACAGACATCCTTCAGAATTTCTAGAACTATTGGAGACAACAAAATGATAGTACTAATGATACGATTAAAAAGGATTATCCACCAAATGTTCTAAACTATACACACATAGCAGAGTCTTGCACATAAGATAGTGACTACCACTAGGTGGTTCACAGGGAAACAAGAAAATAATCGTTGACTACCACTAGCTGCCAACTTGGGTGCACATTATGACTAGGGGAAGTACTCATGTGAAATTCCCATCAGAGGTGCTCAAGTAACAAACCTTAGATCCAGCAATATAACCCCCACAAGATCCAAACGATTTAGTAAAAGTTCCCATCATAATATCTACATCAGCTGTATCCACTCCTAAGAGTTCACAAACACCTCTTCCTGTTTTCCCAACTGCTCCAATGCTATGAGCCTCGTCCAAGTAAACATATGCCTGCAACAAAAAGACAAAAACGTTACAATTAATCCTATTAGGCAGAAAATCTAGTTTGGCATGCAAGAGTACGTGGAAGAAGCATAAAACAGACCAGGAAAAAAATGACATGCCTTCCAGATTCATAGCATCCCTGACTTTTAAAATCTATATTTTTTTTAATAAAATAGATTCAACTTTCTTTGATTGTGAAACAATAGAGCAGAATTTAGAAACATAACTTTTCAGATGTTACAAATTGCAACTGGATATTATAATAATTCACCTGTTTTCTAATGCAACACAGTGATTTGCCTAAGAAAAACAAGATTCAGAAATTCAAGGTAAAATCTAATCAGAAAAGGTTGAACTGAAATTATTCAAGATACACAAAGAATTGCAATTTTCTACACTCCACTCCATTCATCACCTTGTATTTCTTGCATATTGCAACAATCTCTGGAAGTTTGCAGAGCTCGCCTTCCATACTATAAATCCCCTCCACAATGACAATTATCTTCTTCCAAGGCCTATGTGTCCTTGGTTGCCCCTCCGCAATTTGCTGTCTCAAAACTTCCTCCAAGTGAGATGGCGCTGAGAAAGATTGGCAACCAGATTCCAATGCATGAGAACACAGAAATTTTATTTCCAAGACTGAAAACAACTGTCAGATACAACTTACTATTGTGTTGGAAAACCCTAACTGTTGCTCCTGAACCTCGAGCACCATTCACAATTGAGTTGTGGTTCAATGAATCACTAATTATCAATCCTCCCTGTCTAAGAAACAAAAGATAAAAAAAAAAAAAAAAATTCAAGACACCATCTTTACATATTATAAACCCACAACTAAGATTATGCACATGCCTTTCCAATCAGAACAGGAAGGATGGCAGAGTTTGTGACATAACCCATGCCAAACACTATGGCAGCTGGCTTCCCAACAAAGTTTGCAACACACGCCTCCAGTTCATTATGCAATATCGTAGTTCCTGATCAAAACCTGCATTACTCAATACAAAACACCAAGAACATAATGAAGTAAAACATGGACAGAAATATCAAGCATACCTCCATCAACACGAGGACTACAAGTACTCGGCGAAAACCTCTTCAATGTCTCAATAACACGAGGCGTACAATACTCATCAGCTGCAGCAAACCCAAGATAATTATAGGACCCCAAGTTAAGACACCTAGTTACCTTGGTAGTCCGTCTGCTCAACACACAATTATAACAATTAACTCAGATAAATGGCCCAAAAGCATCACTTTATCTAATAATGAACGTAGAAAATACTTTTTCAAAGTTCTTACTTCAACGTCTTGTTATTGTCATTGGAGTACCGCTCGACAACATCGAACCACGCACCCGGGGAACTCGAAATTGGACGTCCAAAACAATCCTAACAACAACAGCAATAATTACTAAAAAAGAAGAAAAATATTTTTCCTCTCAAAAATAAATAAATCACTTGATTCGGTTCGATTCGGTTCAAAAATCATATTCTAAAATTAAATGAAGAATTAAAGTACCTGAATCCGAAGATATAAGCGACGAATGTAGAAGTCTTCAAGGCCTAAACAGATCGGTGCATAACCCTAGATTAAAAAAGAATTGCATCATCAACAGACAAAACCGAACAATTTAGCGCTTAATTTATGATAATAAATGACATAAGTTAGTTTTTTTACCGAGAAAAAGAGAGGAGAAGTACCTGAAGATTGCTAGAGTGCCACGAATCGAAGATTTTACGAAAGAAATCACGGAATTGGCCAAAAGCGAAGAGTAAGCCATAGCTGAAGTAGGTGCTCAATGCGGTCAGATATGGGATCTTAATCATTTCTCCTATCTCTTCTCTCCCTGAGTCGTGATTTTTAGATCTGATGATATGATTTTGCTCTCCTCAAGTTTTGAGAATTTATTTATTCGAGAGATAAAAAGGAAAGGGAGAGATTCTGATGAGAGATTCTTTCTAATTTCTTTTCTTTGGCTGGTTGAGAGAGAGAGAGAGAGAGAGGCTCCTCGGTCAATTCAGTGTTTGGTTTTTTTTCTTAATTTGGGTTTGCTTATTTTGTGTTGGGAAATGCTTCTTTTTTTTTATTAATGTAATTTTTTTATCAAAAATTATTTAATTTATAGTAATTTTAAAATTTATGAAATTTAATAAAATACACGTTGACTTAACTAACTGGGTTACACTTTTTCACGATTGTTTGCTAAATGCATTTTAAAAATGATATGCTTTTAGATAATTTTTTTAATTTCTCATATTATCTTATCAAGATTATTAAAAAAAATAATTTAATATTTTTTAAATATCAAATATATTTTTAAAATGTATTTCAATATATATTTAAATGTAATATCAATGACATAAATAAAATATTTTTTTAGAATCTAAATTTTTTTTAAGGATTAAATTGATACCCCAAGAAAAAATCTTGATGCCAGCCCAATTTTGATGATCGTACTTTTTACATTAAATAAGATTTTAAAATTCAAAAATTTTATTTTATAGTAATTTTTAATAAGATTTTTAGAATTTTTCTTAAATACTCTTTTTATTGGCTGTAGAAAGAGAAAAAACATGAAAAAACCCTATGTACCCTATGTTGAATTATTTATGTCAAATGAGATTTAAAAGTTTACTTTTATAGTTTTTAAAACAGTTTTAAAAAATTTATAAATATTGTGCCTGTTTGGTATTATGTATGGGTGTTTTTGTAAATCCTTGCCATCAAGTTGAAAATAGTAAGCTTATTGAAAATTAAAGAAAACTTAGGGTGCAGAGAAATAATAAATAATAATAATAATAATAAATGAGGGGAAATGGAGAGGATAATCTCCAAAAAATAGTTATGGTTCCTCTCTATTAACTTTTACAAGTTAAAATATAAATTGTATTATATGAGATATTTAGTTATCTTATAATAATACTAATTGGATATATGATATTAAAAACTTAAAATTTTTATTATTGAAGAAGCTATAACCTCTTAAAAATTCTTTAAATAAACATGTATATTCACCTATAAAAAAATATGAGATATAGCTTTAGATAAATATAAAAAAAACATAATAGCTTTTAAAATATAGCTTTAGATAAATATTTCAAGTTGGTCAAAATTTTGTGTTGACAATATATATACATTGAAGTAGCCAATTTGTAATTGGTATGGCATAAAATATTATATATAATAGTAAGTGTTTACATAATTGTTAAAGATATAATATTGTTATATAGTTGCTCTATAATTGAATTATCTTTATTAACCATGTAAAATTAAAGGGTAATATTACAAATCCACTAATAAAATGTTTAATAACAAAGCATTTTGATAAATTATATAGAAGAATAAGATTAGCATCTATGTTTTAAGATTTGAAATAATGGCAACTAAGTTAATTAACTGAGATCTCAAAAGATAGGTTTAAAAGATTAATCAAATCATGTGTCAATTCAATAATAGCACTTTTACTCATTGTTGAGATAAAATGTGCAATAAAAATAAGATAAACTAAGTTTTAAATTATTTTTATAGCTTGAGAAATTCAAGTAGGATTTTTTATGATACTTTTAATAAGAATCACATATATAAGTGTGAAACGATATCACTTTTACGAGAATTAAAAATGTTAAATTCTCTTAAATAAAAAGTGCCTGAGGGCAAGATGGATATAATTGTGAGATCCAAAATTGCAAGAAAGGAACTATATGATCTTTATTGTTTGGCTTCACATAAAAGGCAAAATAATTCAAGGCATTATATCTACTGGTTAATTGAATGAATTTGATAGTTTTTGCTAAGAAATGTTCAAAGCGAAAAGTTATCTTGCCCGATGCAACAACACTTTTTATTTCCATGTCTACTCTGTATTTTATTCTGGTTAAACAATTTTCATTAATATAAAAAGTTGTTAGGGAGTGAATGGAAAGTTGTATTTGTTAAAACTTTACTTAAAATAGAGTTGTGTCCTTTTAAACTAGAAATTGTATTTCAAAACTACCTATAAAAAAAGATAATTTTAACAATGTAGAAAATTTTTATTCTAAACTCTTCTTTTTTACATTCTTTTAGTTAAAATTCTTATAAGAGTTAACATAAGTCATTTATTCTTAGTTGCATTACCAAGAATAAGATATTAAATAAGCTTTAAAACAATATTATAATCACAATACTAATATCAAAGAGTAGGTAGTAATTATTTTAAGATTATAAGATAGATTATTACTTAGGCAGTGATTATTTTAAGACCATAAGATTGATCATTGTCTCAACCTGCTTCTGTAAGTCTATTTTATATCAACAAGTACTATAAGTTGAATATTATTTTTTTTAATTGTTGATTTATATACATGTTTTATGTTTTTTAGAAACCAAATCATTAATAACAATCTTACAAATTATTTAAAATGTTCCAACAATACTAAATGCAAAACAAATATATAAATGTATGAGATTTAATTAGATACACATGTTGAAATCAATAGATCTTATGGTATTTAATTAAGATGGATCACTTGCATGATGTTGAAAGTAAAGTTTTCAAAAATCTATTCAAGTTTTTCCATGCTTCAACTTGGTTCATGGCTAACAATGTGTGCAATGCTAACATTAAGTAGACTTATACCTTAATGATTAAGTTAGAATCAAATTACACATATTGGCTCTAACTAGAATCATTCTCAAAGCATTCCCTTACCTTCTTATTTGTGATATCAATGGCAATCTCATGACATCCCTATCATTACATACGAAATGAAAGGTAGCTTTTGAACATGTATGTGGAACAAAAGTAGCTAGGTCTAACATGAAAGATAAGAGCCAGTTAGGATAGCTAAAAAAAACTATCTATAGACCATATTGATAAGCTCTGAAAGGTGTCGCGTGCTTTTATTTGTCTATAAAATACAAAGAAAATTGACTTCCATGGTGCAAAAGTTCAAAAGTTGGCCTTACTTTATTGCGTTTTCATTGCATATTGATCAATCGAATTACATTGAATCATTTCATTGACCTTTAATTTTTTCACAGAGTTAAACACAATTCTCATTCTAAACCTTCTTTCTCGAAGAACCATTGTATATAGGATGTGTAAATGCTAAAAATGCATGTATAAATTGCAAGCTAGCTATCCTGTTCAATTTGAAAATGATCAAGTCTTGGTGGTTAAGAAAAAATGATATAGAAATTCTTGAATTATTTATAGATGCCATGCTAGTGTTAAGAAAAAATGATATAGAAATTCCTGAATTATTTATGGATGCCATGCTAGTATTCTTTCTAGCTAATAAAAGAAGAGAATAAGTTTTGATCTCATCATGAATAAGCTGATCAAAAGAAACAGTTGAAAAAAATAGAAAAAAATCCTAGGTCTTGGATTTTTTCAACTATTGATTTGTATTGAGATTTTGACATTCATTGATGTTTGTCTATGAAATTTTAATGAGATGTATTAAGTAAATCTAAGCTTCTTTCTTTTTGAATAGAAATGTTAGTTATAGATCTAATTATGATTGTAAGAATATTTTATAGTATTTTAGATTAAAATATTTTTATCCTTGTGGAGGTGCTATTTAAGAATTGAAACATAAAAAACGATACATATTGATTGATATATAGCTAAATACTAATAACGATTTGTCTGAATTAAAATAAAAAGTTCATGTGTACATGGATTTCAATTCCTTCTTTCCTTTCTTTTAAAGAAAAAAAAATTCACTTTGGCTTCTATAATTTAGAATTTTGAAATACAAGCTAAATGAATTTTTTTAAAAAAAATAACTTTTCATTTGTTATTAAACAGTTAATGGCAACTATTGACGAGATAACTTTTTAAATTCTTCTAGATTAAATAATTAATTAATACGCGTTTCATAGCAAGTCAATATAAAAAATATTAAAAATAGAGAAATTTTTTTAATAAAGTTATTAAATTTAATTAAATGGATTAATTTTTAAACTTTTACCTAACTCTTTGTCATAGCTAAATACTATAGGTCTTTTAATTATATCGGATGGAAGTTTATTATTATTAATTATTATTATTATTATTCAAATAAATTATTGTTAGATCGAAGTAGGTTGGATTTGACAAAAAATTAAGTGAAAGTTTAGAAATTAATTCATTTAGTTAGGTTTATTAATATTATTAAAATATTTTTTATACTTTTAATCGTTTTTTATATTAAAAAAATTAATATTAACTCAATGAAATATTTCATCACCTACGATTAGTGGTCGAGGCCATTAATATGGAAAAGCAATACAATTTTAGCACAAAACTAGCAATTTTGAGATGGTATGGAATCTTAAGCTCCGAGTTTGCAATAATCCGAACCTAAAAATGCTTCTCCAAATAACTTAAAACCCAATCGGAAAAGGGTTCTTCAGTCTTAACTTTGAGACTTTGTGCAAGCCCACCCTGCCCTGATAGAAGCTGGGCCATGGACGTGCACTTTCCAGTGGTTCAGCCGAGGCTTAGCCCACAAGAGCTTATTAAGAAGGTAGGCCTACTTCCACGTGTGTGAAATGCTTAGCCTCCTTTTATCAGCAGGAGCAAAATTCTATGATAGCGAGTACTCCTAATTGATATGGTCTGTTCACATATATATATTATTTTAATCATTTGTTAACAAATTTGTTCTATCGTTCGCTTGGCTAAATCATGACGTTGCCATATTGAATGTCACGGGCTTGAAAGGTAACAAGAACAACATTTCCTATTTCCACGTGACTGGATGTTTTGTAATAAATCTACAGGGTATTTGTTTTTTTTATATGTTTTAGTTTTTTTAAAAAAAATTAATATTGAGTTTTTATCAAATTTTATTATTTTATATTAGATTTATTATAAATTGATATTTATATTTTTTTATTATATAATAAAATAAAAAATAATAATTTAATTTAGTAAATTACATACTCGAGTAATAAGTTTAATCCATTAACTAAAATGATCATAATTTTTTTCTTCAATTCGGTCACGCATCATAATACATAATAGACAAATTAAAAAGTATAAAAATAATTTATTTAAAAAAAATAAAAAGCACTCTTGAATCAATTATCTAACTGTTTTCTTTTCTTTGTTTGTTTTTGGAAAAACCCGGTGGAAAGGATCCATGATATATATATTGACGCAGAACATTTTCTTGATGTAGCTTGAAGTATTTAATTAACTGTTATATATATATATATATATATAGAGAGAGAGAGAGAGAGAGAGCTCCACATGTAGCCCTAGCTAGTTTTCTGAATTCAGTTACATTAATTTCTTTGTAACTTGGTTTGCCATGCTACCAGTCCAATTAATTATTAAAAAAGCCGACTTAGCACAAGAAGAATAATAAAAATGGTGGTTAGATATGATAATGATATCAAACCACTCCCCTCTGACCAAATATCCCAAGTTCTAGGTGGGAAAACATATCATCCCTTATGGCACGCCTGTACTTAGTCTGCCTACGAAAGCTACCAATACACAATAAAGTCTTCCTAACGAAGCATTAATAGCTTCCTTGTTTCTATATTTTAAAAATATTATTTGTTTTATTTTAAATTATTTTTTGATGATTTAATACAAACTTTTTATATATTAAAAAAATATTATTTCAATACTTTAAAAAATAATTGTTATTGTAATATCAAACAGTCCAGATTTCACTTGGTTATACAATAATAGAGATTATTAATTAATGTATATATAATAGAGTTTATTATATAGTAGCATTCCATCTACCATATCTTAGATGCCATTGATATCAACGTACGTCGCATGCTTATAAACTAGCTTACACGTCACAAGCAAGCCTATACTTGCGCAACACACATACACTTGCTAAGCATCGCATGATCGTAATTAATAAATTTACAGTTTGATTTAATATGAGTTAATTTAATTTATTTTAAAAAAATTAAAATAATATTTTTATTTTTTATTAAAAATTTAAAAATTTATTTTTCTATTTAATTCAAGTTTTTTAATTAAATTATATCAGAACTAGTTTTTTATTATTTTTGAAATCTAACCCAAACTAAATCTTGAGTTGACGGGTTTCATAACCATGGGCTTTCCGGTTTGCTGATGATTTTTTTTTATTATATATATATATATATATATATATGGGGGTGGGGGGAACTCGGCTTGTTGACCCAGTCATTGCGTCTGTGAATGTGATGGGACCTGTTTTCTTGCTTGAGAAGATGGTGATGGTCGGCATAATCTATGAAAAGTTGAAAGGAAAAGCCAAGTTCATATACACACTGTAACTCCAAGCTTTCGGAGTCATTATATCCACTCTGTCGCTCGTCACAACCAACTTTATTTCTTTTGTCGCCGGTGAAAAGTACCATTCCGTCATCGATCAATATCCTTTTTTTTTTAATGGCCTAAGTTACTGCAGTAATTTTATTATTATAATTTTTTTAAAGTATTTTTTATGTTAAAATATATTAAAATAATATTTTTTATTTTTAAAAATTATTTTTAAAATCAACACATCAAAAAATCTAAAATATATAAAAAAATATTTATTTTTAATAAAAAATATTTAAATTTTTTAAAAACATGATTTGAAACATGTTTTCAAACAAGTTGATAGGCTAGTTAAATATTAGATTTTTATAATAAAAAAAATTAAAATATGCATACAAGAATATGCTCAAGTTAGTGTTTTAATTGCATGCAAGAATATACTGAAATTAGTTTTGTATATTTTAAAATTAAGTCTTCCAGATGAATAACGTTAGATGTTTTAAAAAATATAATAAATAAAATTAAAAAATATACATCAAGTGGTTGGAATTGTGGAATCCAATTCTATTTTAGAAATCTTTTCTTATTATATATGATGTATTTTTTTTCTTACCATATTTTTAAATGTTTAATATTAATCTTCGAGGATAATATTCCTGTTTAGAAACGTGACAGATGTTCCTTTACAAAATGATTTGAGTTTTAAAATAAATTAAAATAATATTTATTTTTAATATTTAAAACAAAAATACAGTTAAAAACAGGAAAAATGTCTCAACTACCCGCTAAACAGTGCCTGCGTTCCAATACAGAGAGCGTGAAGGCAATAATTACATTAAAATCAAACTGTCACAGATATTGGGACAAAGCTCATTCCATATTGATTTCCATTGAATTCATGATTAACTCAACTGCTCGCGCGTTTATTCCTTCCGGCTGAAAAATTCAACGGTAAATTGCTCAACTATTGAAGGGCAGATACGTCCTATTATTAATGTTGACTTGGAGGTTGACACGCATATTTAGCGACAGCTGACGTCTGACCAGCGAGGACAGGAACGAGAGGCCTAAACTAAACTCACTGGGGAGGCAGCCATTGCCCCCCTCACAGACCAATAAAATTGCAAAAATCAGTCAGGAGACTTGTAACACCAAGGAGAAAGGCTGTGAGATTAAGAAAAGAGCAGAGTCGATGTGGAGCTTTCGTTGTCAAAGCTGTCATTACTAAATTTATGTTGTAAGAGGAGACCGTGTAATTGAGTTGAAAAGGAGGTGGGCCCATAGGACTGTCTATGTCTTCTTATTATTAAATCTCAGCCATTGATTCTGATCTTCTGTAAACACTGACTTCCGGCTCAATTCCCGATTCTTCTACCTGCTCTCTCTCTTTACTCACGCTCTCTACGGAACGAGTCCGTTCGTGTTTTTTTTTTTTTTTTTATTCCTTCAAACCAGGATCATTTTTTAAATTAGAGAATTTAACTTAAGATGTGAAGATTTTGAAACCGTCATGGTATTTTGTTAAATTTACTCGATCATAAAAAGGTTATTTATTCAAGATAAAAAAGAAAATTCCATCCTTTTAGCTTTGGAAAACAATACTCGTATTTAGTTTATCTTTTATTTTCTAAATTCCTGTTGATTTATCTTTTTGAATGAAAACTTTCTGATTGTTAAGAAGATATAATAAAATTTATTTTTTTATTTGTAGAAAATAAATTATTTTAAAATGAAAATAAAATATATTTTACATCAAAAAATATATAATACCCTTTTTCAAACATATCTTCTTATGTTTTTAAATTATGTCATGATGTTTTAATGTTTTTACAAAGATTGTTAAGCTACCAAAATTTAAAGATTATAAGGTATATTAAGCTATGATAATATATTTAAGTGTATCTTAATATGTCATTATCTTCTATCAATAAATTAAATAGTTAAAAAAATTTACTATATTAATTTATTTAATTCTAAATATTGGAATCATCAGTTGAAAGGATTTATTAATATCAATACATCAAATATTGATAATATTCTAAAAATTTCAAGTAATTTTGAAAACAATATTTATATGCTAGATTATCGATTAATCTTTTAATTCTAACAATTTAATCCATTCTCGTTAATAAGTTAATGTGACCAATAACCAATACCTATATAAGTTTTCCATGTGACCAATAACCAATACCTATATAAGTAACTTATAGCGAGGTGAGGGATTTATATCTTAACAATGTTTTAAAAAATCTAAATAACTTAAAAAATAAGGTTTATGTATTAAATAATTAGTTAATTTCTTAATTTTAACAATCTGATCAATTCTTCATAGCTAAGGTGGATGATAGCTAGAGACTAGTAAATTAAAATGGTTGATAACTAGTATTTATATAAGATCCTCTATAGTAGGTTAGGGGGCTGCAAATGCTTAAGAAAACATATTTATATAGAAAAAGAAAAATTATAATGACATGTTATAGATAGATATTCTTAAAATATATGTGTAGAAGATAATAAAAATTATGAATTCTTTGTTTGGGTGGTTCAAGAGATATCTATAACCCTTGAATCTCATCATCTTGCTAGAGCGAAGGGGTTAAAAAATCATTTCATTTGATATAATTAATAAATGATAAATATTTCTTATGTAATATTAATAAGATGACAAATATTTCTTACATAATATTAATGATGATAGAAATATAGTAGACTTTTATATATCTATAGATTAAAGGAGATGAATATCCCTGACATTAATATTTTATATTAAAAATCTTAAGAATAGACAAACAAAACTTTATGATCTAATATGAGGTCTATAAAAAAATATTCAGATTATTAGCCCTTTGTGCTTAACATATTGTCAAGGCCAAAGGTGATGGTAACTTACTAAACTCATGTTTGTCTGGACTTAAGGTATATTTAAATCCAAAAAAATTAAGTATGGCAGCTTGCTAGATCCATATTTACCTGGGTTCAGTGCGTGATCGAATCCAAAAAAGCCAGGTCTTGTAGTTTACTAAATTTATATCCATTTAATCTTGACTTGTAGCCATACTCAATGATATTAGGTCTGGAAACAAACTAGATCCATATTATATAATCCTGGTATTTTGCAAAACTCATGTATGTTGAGTATGGATAGAAACTTCACCCATCTATCAATATGTTATTATCCTATTTTGAGACATTTTAAATCAAAACTTAGATTAAAAAATATATTTTTTAAAATATATTAATCTATAAAATCTATATAAAGAATATATATTTATAATTACTTGAAGAATATATCAAGTTTCAATTTTTTTCTCAACACGATAATTAAAGTTGTGTAATTTCATCAATTATAATTTTGAATAACCACTATTTAATATTTAATATAGATATCAATCATACAATCTAAAATTTATTACTAAAATAATATATTTTTCACTTTAATATTATGAAAAAGTAAAAATAAAATCGGTCTAAAAGTTTTTTTTCCATAATAATTTACAACATAATTAATTTTACTTGGGATGACATTTAATGAAGTCATATATTTTTAAAATATAATTTTACAATGAACCAATCATACTCAAAATACAAAATTTAAAAATGTTATAATATCCCAACAACATTTTAAATTGCAAAATTTAAAGGAAACTAAACATGATAATAAAAAAAATTACATATTTACTAAAATCTTACTTAGATGGTAGCATAGCCTATGGAAGCGAGTGGTGGCCACTCTTTGAAACCCGCATCTAAATATCAAACCTCACCTGCTCACCATTCCCTGTGCCATCACATTACTAGTATTTCTCCTCTTCTCACACTCTCTTTGCTCCGTCGTGACACAATACTGCTTCATAGCCGCCACGACCACGACCACCTGCCACAACCCCCCTCTTCTCTCTCCAGACTTTAAAGAATAGCCTATCCTCTCTCTCTCTCTGTAGCCTCTAAAGATCAGCCAAAACAAAGGTAAAAACCCTATCTTTCTCTCATTCTCTACTTTTCCTCCATCAACTCACCAAAAAACCCTGCAAAAAACCCACCATGAAAATACCGGAGAACGACCCAATAACTCTCGCAAACGACCTTTTACACTCCCTTTTAAACCACCATATCCCGTTAATACAATCTTTCAAAGGCAAATGGGGTTTAATAAAATCCAAACTAGCTGATCTCCAAACTCAACTCACTGATTTTTCCGAGTTCCAAACTTCACTCACTAACCCACTCTCTCTCGATCTCCTTCACTCTATTTCACAAACTCTTACCGATGCTATCCTCTCAGCTGAGAAGTGTCAAGATACAAACTTGACAGAAGGGAAGCTTAAAACTCAAAGTGATATTGATTCGATTTTAGCCAAGTTGAATCAAAATGTGAAAGATTGTGAGATTTTGATCAAAAGTGGGGTTCTTCAAGATGGAATAGTATCTGGGTCTGGCTCAAAAAGAGAGCTTGTTAGAGCTGAGTCAAGGAATTTGATAACTCGGTTGCAAATAGGGAGCCCTGAGTCTAAGAACTTGGCTATGGACTCAGTTTTGAGTTTGGTTCAGGAGGATGATAAGAATGTAATGATTGCTGTTGCACAAGGTATTGTGCCTGTTCTTGTTAGATTACTTGATTGTAACAGTTGTCTTGATATTAAAGAGAAAACTGTAGCTGCAATTTCAATAATTTCAATGGTGGATAGCAGTAAACATGTCTTGATAGCAGAAGGGTTGTTGCTTTTGAATCAGTTGATTAGGATTCTCGAATCAGGAAGTGGGTTCGCGAAAGAAAAAGCTTGTATTGCACTTCAAACTTTAAGCTCTTCGAGAGAGAATGCAAGGGCAATAGGATCTAGAGGTGGGATTTGTTCATTATTAGAGATTTGTCAAGCTGGAACACCTAGTTCACAGGGTCTTGCAAGTGGCGTTTTGAGGAACTTGGCTGTGTTTGAGGAGATTAGAGAGAATTTTATAGAAGAAAATGCTGTTTTTGTTCTCATTGGGCTTGCAGGATCTGGGACTGCATTAGCTCAAGAAAATGCTATTGGTTGTTTATGCAACTTGGTTAAGGATGATGAAAATTTGAAGCTTTTGATTGTCAAGGAAGGGGTTATTGAGTGTTTGAGGAATTACTGGGATTCATGTCCTCCGATAAGGAGTCCTGAAGTTGCTGTTGATTTGTTAAGGGAGTTGGCTTCTAGCCAAGCCATTGCTGAAGGGCTTGTTTCTGATGGTTTTATTGTTAGGCTTGTGGCGGTGTTGAATCTTGGTGTCTCGGGAGTGAGAATTGCAGCTGCTAGAGCTGTGTCTGAGCTTAGTTGTAACACTAAAACAAGGAAAGAAATCGGTGAATTGGGGTGCATTGGTCCGTTGATTAAAATGTTGGATGGTAAGGCTGTGGAAGAGAAGGAAGCAGCAGCGAAAGCTTTGTCATTGCTTGTGTTGTATGCTGGTAATAGGAGAATTTTCAGGAAGTCTGAGGGAGGGATAGTCAGCACAGTTCAGCTATTGGATACTTCGATACAGAATTTGGATAAGAAGTACCCTGTTTCTATATTGGCCTCACTTGTACATTCTAGGAAGTGTAGGAAGCAAATGATTGCTGCTGGTGCTCGCGTGCACTTGAAGAAACTTGTGGATATGAATGTTGAAGGATCTAAGAAGCTCTTGGATGGGCTTGGCCGGGGTAAGATTTGGGGTGTCTTTGCCAGGCCCTAGCATGGATATAATTTTACCATTGGTGCTTCAAACCTGAACGAAGATGGCTCGTTAATCCATATGTACATTTTTGTGTTTACTCTTACTCTTGTTTCGTGTTTGCATTTTTTTTCCTTTTCTTTTTGTTCATATGATTGTTAAGTTGCTTTAGGAGTAAACAATTTTTAGCTTAGTTTCTAGTGGAAAACCTCTTCGTTGCAGTGAGGAGATTGTGTTTTGTTTGACCTAACAACACTGGAGTTTATGTTCTGTATCCGAAACTGAATAACAGTTTGTAATGTGTTTGAGATCATACTTCTGCTACACAGTACTCGTTGAAAATGTTGATTCCTCGTAGCAGCTAAATGCAAATAATAATTAAGGCAGAGTTAAGTTGTATTGCAAGGCAGTACCTTTTAGAGTCAGAACCTGTTGAGAATAGACCGCATTTTTCATATAATATCTATTTTCTGCTGCTTGTGAGTAGCCCTGAGTTTTCTTAATCGAAGCTTGTTATCAAGTTCCTCGTTTAATAAGGGATTTTTCATATAATATCTATTCTCTTCCAGGCAGGTTAATTTGGCTAGTGTTTTGTTGGGTTCCATAATTCTTAAAACTTCTACCATTTGGATCAAGCATAAGCTTTTTGTCAGAACAAATTTAAGAGCTCCCAGGAGTTTGATATAGATCTGTTTATTGATGTATGTGGATATGGCCTGCATCTATTCTAGGATCAGACTTGACTCCTTGCATTAGTGTCGATATTAACTTGAATGGTTAAGCACCTTCTTTTGGCCACCCCAGAGTGCGACAGGGTCCCAAAATGATTTTCTTTATGGATGATATTCAGTGATGGAGATAGTTCCAAATATGTTAGTCTAGTTTAAGTAGTTTAATGGATGTTGGCTGGACGATTTCCGTACAGTAGTGGGTCTAAGCCATGTGCGTTTGTTCTTGACCATGTGTATTTGTTCTATGCTATGCCCTTTGCACTTTGTGTCGGCAGTCACTTTAACAGGTAAGGTCGGAGGACCTAACAAGATTTATTTGCACTTTCGAGCGAGCCATTGCATGGTTTCAGACTACTTCTTTAGAATCTCCTGGTTTTGATGGAGAAAATGCAGAAACCCTTTCCAGCCTGCAACTCTATCTCCGTTGCAGTGTGATCGTTTTTTTATACCTGTTTTGTTCCTTAGTGAATCCTTTTCTGAATGCAAATTGTTCATATACCTCTCTGCTCGGGGAAAGGAGCATAGACTGCAGCGTCTTTTTGTTGACATATCAAAGTGGAAGGTTAAGCAATTGGGTTATCAGTCTTGAACCAAGGAGGATAGAGTCCACCCCTTAAAAGAAGGGTTATTGAGAGATGGCTGGTTAGCTGATCAAGGGTATTATGTTAAAAAAAAAAAAGTGCGGATATTATTAGCATTTTTCTTTTTACCATCAAGAAAAAATATAAATGCAAATGGAAGAGTTTACCCAAGTGTTTAACAAAATAAATTAAGAATCATATATACAAATAAATAATAATAAATTTATTTATTTCAACTAAAAATAAAGTCAGAAAATTAATATAAAAATGCCATTTCTTAGAGAAAATATATATGTTTCAGTTTAAAATTAGACATCTAAAATTGGTTTGCATCAATAAAATTTTATTTTATTTTACTAAACCAAGTATTAACTCAACTTTAAAACTTATTATTAACATTATAAAAACCCTTTATAAAACCAACTAAAACAAAGAAGCAAACTCATTCTCAAGTCAACTTAAAGTAACAAGATTAAATTAAAAAAAAAGTCAATTAATAAGAAAAAAAAAACATAGTGGGTAACTTTTGCAACTAATTGTGGATTGTGTCTTCCTTCTAAGTTGCATTTCCTTTTAAGAAAAAAACACCTTTTCTTTCTCAAATTGTCTCATATTTTTTTGATTTTAAATATCATTGTAGGATTTACTTAGCATTAATTTACAAAATAAAACAATAATTGTCATTAAAAATGACAATAGAAAAAATAAAAATAAAAATTAATATAAAAAACAACAACAAATTATGCATATAAACCAAGAATATGAGAGAGAGAAGAGGAAATAAAAATAAGAACAGAAAAAAGAGTTTGTCATCGAACTTCACACAACATCAAGTAAGAAAGCTGTCGCCATGACAATTCCATCAATACCACGAAAGACCCTATCCGGAGCTTGTGGCCACCTTACACGCCATCATAGTCATATGACCTTTCAAAGTTACAACGCAGTGTGTCACACGCACTGGGTATTTTTTCCAAGTTCATTCAATGTTGTCCGTGACTTGGCAAAAAAGAAAAAAAAAAGAATTTAAATATTTATTTTAATTTAAATTTTGGCACCTAAAACTTCAATTATTTTAATCCATAACATTAAATTTTATTGTGCCCAACAAATCCCATGAAGCGAGAGGATTTTTTCTCAATAGCGTATTTGAAAATATAGTTACAATTATTTTTTAAAATATTTTATACTTAAAAAAATATGTTAATAATATTTTTTTTATTTTTTAAAAATTATTTTTAAAATCAATACATTAAAAATATTAAATAAATAAGAACAAAAAATCTGAGAATGATATTTAAAACAAAGGGCAAAAATTAAAAAAAAATGGAGGTGTTTAACTGTTCACAAGATCAATGAAACATCCTCAAATTCTTTAATGTTTCCGTTAATACCTTAGTAACTATTTTTTTTCTATTTTTTTTTTGTTTTACTTGTGTTCATATAAATATAAAGAGACAAGGGTTATCTTGGTTTGGCTGTTGCTTGTCTTGACAAAACTTCCACATGTTAGTTGCCGATATGCCTCTCCTGCACTTCATTTCACCTCTTCTCTCTCAACAATTCCGCACACTTCATATCAAGACAGCATACATAGCCGCTACTGCAAACGTTTGAGAATTGCTTCTCAAATCAAAATCCAGTTTGTGGCAGATGAGGATCTCGCTTTTACTTGTCCAATGCCCACACGTGCATGTGGAACTCCCATATATGTTCATGTGGGAGAGCAACTGTCTGAGAGCAGATTTCCGAGCACCATTTGCTAATCAAATGTATATATTAAGGCTTCATTATATTAGAAAGCGGACTCATGGCGTTGGCCTTGTAAGATCAAGGTCATTAACACACAACCCATTTCTAGCTCAATCCGAATATTGCTACATGCAAACAATTCTATGTTTTGGCCTGCGTTAAGAGGTTTAGTCGCTCCTCTTACCTGTTTACATTTGTCCTGATGAGGTTGCTGAGAACTTCCCAGAAATTAAGGTCTTCTCAAGACTGGTATTAACGCTTTGTGGATAAGAAGAGCTACCACCAATGACCTCAAGATCCATTGGTATCCAAATTTGTGTGCTTCAGCAAGCCTGGTTACACAGATGGAAATTGATAACAGTGGGGGTTTGATATCAGGGAACATTCTGTTAGTTGAACCATTTCTGTAATGCTTGATTCACTTTACACAGATGGAAAAAACGAAGAAGAAAATACTATCTACTGCTGAATTTGATTCTCCCCTTTTCTAAGCAGGAAAAGAGGCAAAGAGAAGAAAAGTAGAGAGGCTGAGAGAAATGTTATCTCTTAATAGATTAAAGCATTCATTAGAAATCTTGGAGTAGCTACACATTTACTCATTGGAACCCTTTTTAATTCCTTTTTAATTCATACTTTATTTCTGACAAATCAACCGCGTTTTTTCCAGTTTCTAAACCTTAATTTGCCTAGATTTGCTAGCAGATGTGGTGGTAAGCATCAGCAAGCAAACCAACGACAAATAAGACAAAGTAACAGAAGTTGTTCCTCTACTGCATAATTTGCCGTCTACACATTCTATTTCTGACAATTCAACTGCAAGCACTTAATTTCTAAACTTGAATTTGCCTGGATTTGCTTGCAGAGGTGATGGTAAGAATCAACAAGCAAACCAAGGAGAAGTAAGAGAAAGTCACAGAAGTTGTTGCTCTCTTACAGAATTTGCCAAAGTGATCACAGATTTGCATCCAACCAGTGTGGCTATTCCCATTCTTCCCCAAGGAACCTATTACAGTCGCAGCAGCACATCCACCAAGGACCAAAGACATCAGAGCCTGTTAATTACCAACAAAACCACAAAGAAAACATCAAATGAAAATGAATATTATACCGCTATACAAGATGCTACAAAAGAGTGCTAGAAAACAAAGCATACCAGATCATGAAGGAATAAAATGAAATAGTAGTTAGGATTGGAGCTTCGACGACCAACAAGAACAAGAAACAACAAAGAGAGGAAAGAGAAGGCACCAACAACAATGTTTGCGTAAGAAAGAAACCTGCAAAATAAAGGATTTTTAAGTCCTTTACTTTTCAAAGAAAATATATAGCAAAAAGAAAAAAGGAAAAGCTTAAAAGATTTCTTAGTTCATCAGACTTGAATTCTGGAGAGTAGCTATATTTCGCGTCCAGTACAAATCCTCCAATGTCGATGGTTTGCTTGTTGGTGAGCATAAGCCATGTTGAAGCAAATGAGGCAGCAATTACCACAATTCTGAGGAAGATTTGAGCTCCAATGAAAATTTTTTGAGTTTTCAAAGGCTGGTTTTGGGAGAACTTGGTCTCAATTTCTGCCATATTTCCTTTCCAAATCTTTCACCGAGGAAGTAGCTAAAAAAACGGCAAAACACAAAAGCAAAGACAGAGTACAGAAACAGGGGAGATATACAGGGGAAGCAAATTAAACAAGAAAGGATAGGGAGGAAAAGATTGTGAGGATATGGGAGCTTTTTATAGAAGAGAAAGCCGAGGAATCTTTCAAGGAAAATAATGATAACGATGATGTTAGTGATCTGTTCAACAACAGAAACAAGTGGGGTCTTTTTAATCTACAACACACAATGTAAAGATTTTTTGCCAAATCCTTGGAATTTTTAGAAAATGTTGAAATGTATCATGATCAGGGATCAGAATTAGGCTCAACATTCGGATTGATTTTAGACCAAGTTAAGTAGTGGACACCAAAAAGAGAGAAGAAACCCTTTTTCTACTTAAAAAAAAAGAAGGAAAATACGAATATTAATAATATCTTTATTTCATGTGTCCATGTAGGAAATTGAATGCTGTCACTGATTGTCTTGATGCTGTTGAATAGAAATTTTTTTCAATAAAAGATGCAAACAACATTAATCAATGATGCATTACCTCCATTACAATGCTATAGTTTGCGCATGTTCAAATTTTAAATTTAAAAGATTTTCATTAAGAAAAGAATATGTTAAAAAATAAAACAAATTATTCTAAAATTTTATTTAATAATTTAAATTTTTAAATTAAGATGATTATTTATCAAGATAAACTAGCTACCACACCTGTAAAAAAAAAAAAAGTTCTTTTTATATGGGTTAGGATAGCCTCTAATATCTAAGACAACTTTCATATGTATATTTAGTTATAGAGAGCGTTAGGGCTAAAGAAAAGATGGAAGGTTTTCTTACGAAGGAGATGATTTTAGGAGTTCCAGGCAATACAAGTAACCTTGAATCAACGTGGATGTCCATACAAGGTAAGATTACTTTGAATTTTGATTGTTTCCTTTCTCCCTCTCTCCTTCCAAGCCTTCGTATCATCAAAATCATTGTCTCATATGGCTAGAAAACAGAAATTATTTCAATCTTCCTGTGGAAATGATCAAATATGTGCTAAGTTTCCAGGTACTTGAGATAAAGATGTTCATCGCCAATCTTGCAAACGGCAAACAGTACAAGCAAAAGGAGATTGATACGCAAAGGGCATTTGATCTCTTAGCTTTGGCCATGCCATGCAAATTCATTCCCAGATCTTGGATGCCACAGTTTTGGAAGTTACACTTCATTTTATGGCTGCCCCACTACTTTTCGTACGTACCCAGTTACTTATTTATGGCAAGAAAACTTTTTCTTTCTTTTCTTTCTTATCACCATTATGTAACCAAATACAAATCAAACCCTTAGACCTAAAGAACTAGTGATCAAAACCCACCACCAAATCGACATATAAAAAAAACCTCGGTGCATGGAGCTCGTCTGTATATTTAAACTTGTGGTGATCTAGGCATAGAGCCTCGGCACTCGTATTTACGATGCATTCTCCATTATTTAATGATCGATTAGGGAAGGCTTTTTTTTTTTTTTTCTTGAAAGAAAAGATTTCATTGATTACAATCACCTGAAACAGGAAGAAATTCCATTTACTAATTAATTAGGGGAAAAAACTCATGATGCAAAAGTCTAAAAGTTGTCTTGCAATTGAATCTTTATTTTTATTAATATTATTAATGTTAGTTTTTGGATCATTTTTCATGTATTTTAACTAATTTTATAGATTTTAAAATTAATAATTATATAAATTTAATGATTTTAAATCAAATCCATGATAATTAAATAATAAATTTAAAATTTCACCAATTAAATTATTCAAACTTACTTGACTTTTTATTGTGTGTGTCAATCTATACATGTATGCGCGTGGATGTGGCCAATTTGGTATTTACAAGAATAATAAATTGATGGTGGTTGGAGTGAAAAGGACGGCTGTTTTTTTGGGTGGTGGCGTTGGGAAAGGAGGAGGGGCAAATGGGAAGGAGAGGAAGGGAGGGGAAAAGAAAGGGAAGGGCATGATCATCAGGTGGAAAGGAGGCGAGGAATACGAAAAAGGACATTATTGGCATTAAAAATGCTTCAAAATATGATGAATGATATCATTGTAATAATTTCATCGTTATCTTAGAATGCAAACTTACGTTAGATGTAATTTGCTAAGGTTTTAAAATATTATGTTATCAAAATATAGATGGCATGTTGTAATTTATGAAATATAAGGAAATAATGTGTTGCTGTCGTCTCTAAAAATATGGTATGGCGATAAAGAGTTTAAAATCTGCACAACAAGTTTTAAATTAGAATAGGATGTATATTTTTTACAAGAATTTAAAATAATTGGAATTTTACTTACTTATCTGGATCTATAAAAATATATTTTTTAAAAAATAAAATTTCCTTAAATCCTAAAAAAAGAGAAAAAAGTATTGCTATCGTTAAATTAGAGTGCATTCTAGATAATTTGGAGAGCTACATGCACTTAGATTATACAACAAAGATTAATATTTTCATCTCATTTAATTCCCTCCAACTCCTTGATTTTTTTTTAAAAGACAAAACTATTTTCGGTATTTTTATCACAAAGAACCATAAACTTCCACAAAAAAATATTTTTTTAATATTTTACATTATTTTGATACGCTAATCTTAAAAATAATTTTTAAAAAATTAAAAAATATTATTTTAATATATTTTAACATAAAAATATTTTTAAAAATAATTACAATTATACTTTTAAACTAAAAAAAAATACCATTTTTATTTTTCTAATACTTATTTGGGAATTTACAACTAGTGGATCAAAGAAGGTTCAACGACCAACCTTAACATGTATCATAAGGAAAAAAAAAACTAATGGAATACTAAGTGAAAAGTGAACAGAAGTTCCATTTTATGGAAAAAGGTGCTTTTTAGCTTTAAAACTAGCTAATTTCCCCGCACCAGTCATGTCATAAGTTAATGTCAATACGTTTTTTAACTTTAAGAAAGATCTTAACTGTGAACTAAAAAATTGAGTATTTAATTAAATAACTTAAAAATTATATACACAAATAAATATTATTTTTAAAAAAAATTAAATTATATACACAAATAAATATTATTTTTTTTAAAAATCAATTAAAGATTAAATTAGAAAACTGAGAAAAATACAAATTAAAATACAAGATCACGTCCTAAAAGAGCTATTTTTTTTAATTTAATTACATGACAAAAAGTGTTTTTTTAAAGAAAAGTAATAATTTAGATCCAATTGAAATAAAATAACTTGTTGATATAACCTTCTATTTTCTTATTAATCTTTAAAAAACACATGTAAGAACGATTTGAAATAAAGATAAATAATGTATCTCTTTAATTTCAAACTCTTTATATTGTTAATACGCTTCCTTTTTTTAGCCTTTGTTTTACTAGAATATTTTTTAAATAAAATATCATCAAAATTATTAAAAAAAATATATATTTTCATGAACGATTTTGATGTGAATTTATTAAAACTAGAAGAATAATACATCATTTCCTTGTTATCATGAACAAACTTTTAGAAATTATTTTTTATTTAATTATATAATCAGAATATACATGTGCAGGAGAACCAATGTAAAAAATATAAGGAAATTCCCCTTAAAAAAAAAAAATACTAAGTGCTGTACCAAAAAAAATGAGTACCGATATGCATGCATGCATGGCCACCTTTTTAAGGTACATCACTGAATTATTCAACCCACATGATTTCTACAGCATTTGATCAGGACGTCACGCGAAATAAATTGCTTTCCAAATTACAAGCTATCATTAGTTAAAAAGAAAACTCAGCACCGAAGATGTCCCAATTTCCTTCTGGTAAATTTAAACACAATGTTGGTAGATGTGGAATCTGAGAATGCTCCGATGCAAACTTTGTTGAAAAAGGTCTACAAAATTAATGGCCAATAACCAATCACAACAATTGGGTTTCATATATTTATGGAATTTAGACGATGGATCTTGACGAGGAGAAATTTACGAACTGGGAAGATTTACTTTTTCGTATGTCACAACCTTCAGAGCAGATTTTAGTGGTTGCGATGCCTTGAGTACTGATGCTAATGGGTGTTCATAGAATTGATTTCTGCCTACTCAAATAAGTAGTTTCGAAAGAAGCTGCCACAGTCCAATATAGGCAATATAATCTCCTCGGCCACTGTAATTCTAGCTGCAAATGAACAGTCCAGTTTTATTTTGACAGTAGAAAAAGATACAGGATGTTACATGCTTCTTTTTGTAAGTAGAAAGAAGCAGTGGAGGGAAAAAGAGTCACCAGTTTAGTGTTTCAGAATAGAATAGAAGAAGACGTGTATTTTCCAATCTTTTGAGAAAAATATAAATTTATTTTAAAAAACTGTTTTGAAAAATAAATTTAGTGTTATATATATCTTTCTCTCCCCGTTTATATTAAAAACAGAAAGTGAAATGAATATCGCCTAAACAGAAAACAGAAAAGAAAGAAGGCCATTAATTACAGTTCTCATTGCAGCTCCATGAATTTCCACCAGTTGGCCCATCACCACTACTATGTATAAAAAGCGATTACTGCAACGCAGCAGTACATGTTACGATAGGAAAACACTAAAATGGATGTCTGCTGCCACTGTTTGGATTTAGCCTTATCTGAAAATTATCAATTTAACTGAAAAATGCCAGGGTGGTTCAGTAGAGACTGAAAGAAAATCTGGCCTGCGGTTAATGTAACCCTGTCCCCACCACAACATCTTCGAAGATTCAGGTGCAGTCCGGACACAAACACTGTTGAATACTTAATTCCTCTGAATCATGCCTAATTATAGCTGCTCTTGTTCCTTGTTTTGGTCATTATTGCTTGCCGGACTCTTTTAACCTATTCCCTTCCTCATCTAATTATTGTGTTTTACTAGGAAATGTCAGTGATTTACAAGGCTGTCTTGATTTGGTAATTGGTTATCATTATAATTTAGCAGATAGCATGCATCTAGGCCTTGTATTTTGGAATAAACACTCTAAATTGCCAAATACTCTCTGCACTAAGGAGTACCAAATTTAACCAAGATAACGAAGGGGTGTAGCCGTATCGGCAAAAACCCTTTTTCCTTTGATAGAATTCCTCCAAATAGAGGTTTGGACCATAACCACTACTTAGTTGAAGTGTTTATCTGTCATCCATTTAAAGGATGTTGGCCCCAGGTAATAAAAGGTTTGGATGAAACATTCGGTGTAGAACATTTTTAACCTTGTCTTGGATGAAACATTCGGTAAGACAATATCTGTCCGTTCATGACAATATTTTCACCCCTACCCTGCCGTGGAGAAGGAGAAGAAAGGGTAAACAACACCCAACTGACCATGATAATCATTAAGTTAATAAATTTTATTATCAGGAAAATGACAATTCTGTACAAATAAAAAGAGCTCACCGCCCCATCAGAGAATGACAATAAATGTATAAGAATTTTATGAACAACATTAACATTAGAGAAGATAACCTACATGGCATTTTAAATGTCAAAGTACTTTGGATCTGACGGATGATCGTATTCCACCTTTAGCTGCCATGTGAAATAGAATGCCTTGTTAGACAGAACCACAAGTGAAATAATCTGATTGGTCTTATGATTTTAGCACAAGAATGAAGCATATGCAGCAATGTGTTTGTACCTCAATGGTATTCTTGCAAAGGCAAGGGCAGGTGAGAGATTTCAGGTTTGAATCTCACCTTTACTAATCGATCACTCATACCAATCAAAAAAGAAAAAGAATGACGCATATGCCAAAACCATAGACACATACATGGATCACTGAGTTCTAAGGTATTTGCTTGTTGCTAGGATGCTATCACAACAATGCCTATCGTTTTGTTAAAAAAATTTGTCCAAGTATTTCAATTAGCTAGGAGAAAAGGATTGGGATAGCCAAAACAGCATGGTTGAATCATATGGGGCAACAAGATCATGAAACTAAAATGCATGTCCGTTAATGCTTACCCACCATAAGTATCATTCAAGACAACAAACAAAAAACAGATCGCAACATGCATTTCACAGGAAGAAGATTTTTACTCATTAAAGGATAACCAAAAACCCCAACAAATTATACCTTGCCCTCATCTGAATCAAAATGGCGCTGGGGGAAGACTACCCTCATATTGCTATATAAGTAGAAGCGTCGATCACTCGCAATGTCCATCTTGTTTGCTGCTGGTACAGATGAAGGATCAGACGTGCTCCTCTGGAATGACCTTGAACTTTTCTTGGGAAGAGGACACATAAATTGGAGCTGAAGAGCATAACGTAGAGCACCAGCTCCAGTGGTGTTCTCATTGACCTTTGAAGGACTATTTACAGATTTGCTTATGCACAAATGAGATGTATTTGGAGGGCTGCAGCCCTCCACACCAGTTATTTTACATTCACTGTTACTGAATCTACTATGGTCAGGGAATTTTGTATTATGTACAGTTTCAAGTTGATTTGAATTGGTAGCATCTCGTCCATGAGGTAAAGAATGATTAGCCTTTGGGACTGCAGATGGCTTTGCATCAATTTCCATGTCAGAATCTCTGTTTCTTCCAATCACAGACAAAGAAGCTGGTTCTGACGAGGATAGTGTGACCTTTTGGCGCAGACATGTCTATTCAGAAATGCATAGAAGCAAAGGGGAAAAGAGGAAAACAGTCACTTTGAGAATTTCAATGCACTGTGGTCAAATGAATTAAACAATGTAAGACACTAATCGTTTGTGCAGAATGACTATAGAAATGGAATTCGGTGCTGAGTTAATCATCAATAGCTTTATGCATCATTTTCATAATAACATCCCAACCAATGTTAATAGGCAGGGGGGAATCATGATATAAATTTTCAGATTATACTATTTTATATGCATTCTAAAAGATCAGCAGATTGCCAGGATAGCGCAGCAGGTAAGAAATTCACCTCAAGCAAGGATTTCAGGTCTTTATCATCACACAAACAGATTTGTGGAGAGCATCACATCATACAATCAGCTCATGTAGTAGGGGAACACATCTTAACATGAGTGATTATGAATCAAATTTATGAAGTTAATTATCCATCTCTCAGTGATACCTTAATCCAAAACCAATCTTATAACCATGTATGTTTTATCCTCAGTTACCTTGGTACCAGCTGGCATGTCACTTAAATCATAACTACAAAAGAAAGTGTGAATAGGTGTCTTTTCTGGATTGCTGAGAACCTGCCAAAAACCATTTCAGTCTGTAAGTGTCATCTCTTTGGCTAAAGAACTGACAGACATATACATGCTCACAAGAAACGCTTCTGCCAATCATGCGACAAAGTTCAGAAGTGTTAGCACCATACCCAAATTCTATTTTGTTGACAAGACAACTGAAGTATGAATGCAGTGACATCATCTCAGCAGTCTCACCAGAAATATGATCTTGCTCTCAAATATAATTATATCATTTTCTTTATCCTCTCAGATCCTACTTAAAACCACGATATGTAGTCTTGTATTACACCACCTAATTTATTATAGGAATATTTTTGGGCAGACTGCCATCGTATAGCAAAGGCACAAAACTCATTCATGATAAAAATGAATAAAAAAACTTTGTTCTTTGTAGAAAGAATAAAGTTGGAGTTCTAATTCGATTAACATACAAACTTGCAAGAAAGAAGGATAAGTTACCAACTGTATTTGCCCTTTCATCGGTATTCGTAGCCTGCTTCTTTCGGGTCGTGAATCATCAATGCTAAGGCTCCTTCTCATATGTTGGTCACTATACTTGTTTGCTTGCACATTCCCTGCTAGATCTATCGATGCATAGTAGAGTAAGTAGTTATTTCCATCAATGCTAGTTACTGTGAAAGGAAGTTTTTGTGTCTTCTGGGAGAAACTTCCTCCAGTGATATTTAGAACAGCAAGGAACCCATCAATTCTCTGAACATTAAAAATGATAGGGAGTCAAAAGTTAAAAATTTACTCTGATAGAAAACCTTATCTGAATCAAATGAACAAAAAGAACCTTCTAGCATAAGGTTCAAGATGCTAACCTGACTAACTTTACCAGATGATAAACGCCCAGATAACAAAGACTCCTCAAACGAACCAACTAAAGACCTTCTAACAGGCATTCCAGTAAAACTTCTACATGATCTGACATTTAGGGAACCAAGATTTGAGTCCTCACACCAAGGCTGTCTAATGCCACTGGTAATCTCAGGAGTGAAAACATCAAATTTTGTGCGCAAATTATCAAAATTATCTAATGATTCATCTAGCATTTTAAAACCCCCATCCTGCCGGGAAGATAAAATGCCAGAGACTGTCCCATTAAGTGACTGTTCTATATCCGTGAAGGCTAGATAATCATCATCAAGCTCTCTGGTGATATTGCTGCCTGCTCCTGGAGATTTTATTCCTTCAGAGAGTTTTGGACCAAGAGGAGACAATGACAAGGGAGGTGGTGCTGCTTTTATTAAGGGAAGTGCAATAGCACTGATTTGATGCTTTACCTTCATTGTTTCTTCAAAATAATTAAGTCCAAGTGGATGAAAAAACTGATCAGGAGGCTTGAGCTCTGTCTCAATCACAGGGCCATCAAAAAAGAAAAGGTAGTTTTCCCTATAAGTATCATCAGGTGAATTCTTCCGTTCTGGAAGACAAGATGCAGACCAGTTTGAATAACTGGAATTTCCAATATGAGCCTTCTTATGTTCTTGTGACATAGAAACCTTGTAATTGTCCTTACCACCCCAAAGATTATTCTTACAAATACCATCTCCAATGTCTAGGGAAGCACCGTTAAATTGATCAGGGTGAAGCCTTCCACTAAGAGGAGATAATAACCGCTTCTTGTCTGACCCACTGGACTCAAATGCATTACTCCTGATAGTAACTAAAGAAGAGGCAGTTTGGTTTCCATTAAATACACCAACAGGAGAATTCAATCCCTTTGATTCAAAACCAATGATCCTAGGAACAGGTGTCTGGACATGCTGTCCACTTTTACACCGTAACAAGCCATCCTTATTTTCCACATTGGTTTTCTTTTGCAAATCTGTAAAAGAAGTGCAGGGCATTTCTATCTGCCTTCGATGTCCAAGGTTTCCTCCATGCATCCCACTCAAACCACAACTGCTCACGCCAACAATTCGAGGCGAAGTTTGCACAATTGTGCTCAAAGATGTGGCTACTTCCTCAGCAATGCTGCTGGAGGAGAACTGAGGCAAGCCCATCCTTAAGGCTGAGTCTATTGTCCACCGTACCCTATTCTAGTATTCCTCACTCTCTTCTGAACACACACATAAATAAACATTAAAACGAAGGATGTATCATGCTCAAAGCAAACCAATGCAATGCAAGTCCTTCAACCCTACCAGTGGCATTAAAGAACATCAAACCTTCAAGGGTGCAACTTCTCATGTATCAAAGAAGCAACTTTGACTTGTATGACCATCACAAGTTCACGACTGCTCCCTGTCACCAAAAGCAACTCCATTTCAACTGCAATCCTTCCATTAGATTGTGTGGAAAAACCCAAAAAAACCAGATATCCAACATAATCGAAAACAATCATTCCCTGGAATAACATGTAAAAGTACATTAGCTCTATAAAACTATTATAGTCCGAGATAACACAGAAGCAAGACATGAACATCTGCAGATTGCTCAAAAAGATCAGAATAACCGAACAGAATGATAGAAATAAACTTCAAAACATCAAAAGGATTCGAATTCACTCATAAATGATCAAGTCCATGTGAAATTCATTCTCTACTTCACAACCAGAACAACAAGAAGCTTAATGCCCGATTCTTAATTCCATTTTTCACCTCCATTCATGTTCCAGGCAACCAACCAATCAAAGAAAAGCAAACCAAAACTATGAAAAGATCACAACTTTAGCACTTGGTATTGCAACTACAAAAGCTAACAATCAAAACTCCAATCCAGAAATCAATATATATATATAGCAAACAAAAAAAGTCCATGATGATAGTAACTTACTTAAAACTTCATCAACTGATCAAACCCACGAGCATCAAATTCTCTGACAGTCAATCAAGCAACAAAGCAAACAAACAAAAACCCAATTCTTTACTGGTGCTAAATCTTCTTTTTTCTTCTCCTCGGAGTCACTTCTCTTCGCTTTGAAGTTCCTCTTGTTTCTACATGCATCTCCTCCTCTATCTCCCTTAATCAATCCAATGGGTTCCTTTCTCTCCTTTGAACACCTGTAATTATATCTTTCTCCTGCCTCTTTTTTTTGTGAGGTAGTGCTTTCCTTAATTAACCAGAACTTCCTGGCTGGTTGAAAATTGGTGTTGCACGTTTCTGAAAACCACAACTTGCCTCATAAAACCACGTCTCTGTTGCTCTGTTATTGTCTGCCATGTATACGCGGCATCTTGTTATTTATTTTTCCACGTGAAAGCAATAGATTTCTTCCTGTGCTATTGTTTAAGTGAAAGTTACTAAAATTACGAGGAGCGGAGATTAAGTGTTAAATTTGAGGTTTGTTTGGTTATTAATTGATTTATATAGTGAATTTTAAGGATTGTAAAATTATTCAAGATATATATAAGTTTATCTGAATATTTCTATTAATTTAAAAAAAATTATTAAATTTATACTAATTTATAATTTGATCCAGGCTCAAATTATACATTAAAAAAATTAACACAGCCTCAGTTTTAATGAAAAACATTTTAAAAAAATTAAATCATGTCTTAACAATTGAGTTGTATATTCATAAAAAATATTTTAAAATTTCATTCAAGCTAAAACGAGATTAGTTAAATTCTGAATCAATCTATGAAATCAAATTGAGTTTAATAAACATAGTTTATGAATATTAATGAAATATTTTTTTTTCTTGTAATTTTTTTGTTCTAAAAGAAATGAATAATCCGTCCATTAAACCTGGATTTCTAACAGTTGCAAGTCGATTTACAATACTATAGAATATGTTAGTATTTTTTTCCCTTTTTGTCAAATTTTGGATTTTATTTAAATGACAGGTATGAGTTCTTACCTTATAAAACCATTGACATATACATATTGTCATTGTTTAACCCATGATCGAAGAGTGTGGGAAAAATAATTTTTTGTGCTTGTAATGTTGATATGTGTGTAATTTAAAAATATAGTGGTTGTTGTTTTTTAAAGTATTTTTTATATAGAAATTTATTAAAATAATTTTTTTATTTTTTAAAAATTATTTTTAATATCATCATATTAAAATTTTTATAAAACAAATTTAAACCTAAAAAAATTGAATTCTAATAATTTATGGAATTTTGATATAATTTTATTATATTTTGGATTTTAATTACATATAAATAATAAAACTTGTGGATATTTGTATTTTATATATTTTTTAATTTTTATTTAAAATTAATATTTTTTATTATTTTTATATTGTTTTGTAAAAAATAATTTTTTAAAATAAAAAAATATTATTTTAATATATTTTTAAATGAAAAATATCTTAAAAATAACCGTAATTATACTTCCAAAGATGAATAATCTTGAGTTAATCGATTCACATAATTTAATTTTTAAATTTTTTAAATTAAAATAATATTATTTTAAAAAATTATTAAATTTTTTATGTTATTATAGATAAAAATTATAAAAATATCGATTATATCTCATCTAGGTTTTAACTGGTCATACAAATGTAACAAAATCAACCTTTAAATAATTCGAGGCCAGATTAATTTCATAACTATTGTTTTTTCACGGCCTACTCGTAACCCACGCAGATTAAATATTGGGCTTAACAGCCCACAAATTACTGGACTCAGGGATGTTTTCGTACTTTCCCTAATAAACATTTTTAAATTTCACAGTTTTTGTTTTTTTTTAAGAAAAGAAAATCAAAAGTAGCTACTTAATTGCTTTTTTCAATGAAGAATAAAAAATTATGAAAAAAATTATATTAATATATTTTTAAATACTATTATAGTACTAAACATACATTAAACAATAATACACACCAATTATATCTTTAAAAAATTTAAGGATTAATTTATAATTTTTAAAATTTAAAAATAATTATAAATCATATAAAAATCTTTAAACAATAAATTACTTCAATATATCAATTTTATTAAACTTATTAGATTTAACGCTGGAATAATCATATACTAGATGAGTTATTTAGGTTGATCCAACAATTAATATCATTTTATTTTATTATTTTAAATTTTAATTAAATTATAACTAAACCAAAATTGATTTTAAACTATATTAAATTTAAATTAATTATTTTTTAACGTACCATTTCTTTTTTTCATTTTAGAAATATTTTAAAACGAATTAAAACTTTTTAATTTTTTATTTTAAATTAATATTTTTTAGTATTTTTAAATTATTTTTATATATTAATGTTAAAAATAATTTTTTTTAAAATAAAAAATATTATTTTAATATATTATCAAATAAAAATATTTTAAAAAACAATATTATTATGTTGGAAACTGTAAATCACATCGGATGATACACGGGACAACTAAAAAACCGAAAGAGAGAGGTAAACTTAATAATTAAACAACTGACAAAGACACTACAATATCACTTCACTACCCCTTTCCCTTATCTTTCCGGCCTGCCCTCTCCAAAGTGGCTTTAGGAGGCATAAAAGGGAAGGCATCATCCATCCATCAGAGAAATAAAGAGAGGGAAAGAAAGCAGTAGTCTTTTTATTTCTTTTATGTTTTTCCATTTTCTCTTCTCTTATTGTTAGGGTTTTGTGTTTGAAAAACAATGATCGACTTTGCTCGTGTTCAAAAGGAGCTGCAAGAATGCAGCAGAGACATGGAGGCTTCTGGCATCAAAGTGGCACCTAAATCTGACAATCTTGCTCGATTAACCGGAACTATTCCTGGTCCTATCAGCTCTCCTTATGAAGGTGGCACTTTTCAAATTGATATCACTCTCCCAGGTAACATACTTAAAACAAACACTGGCATACAAGGAGTTTCAGCTTTTGTTTATGTCTTAGAGATACTCTACAGCTCAATTTTGATGGGGTGTCTTTTTTTTAAAAAAAAAAAAACAATCCAGCTGCATTTGAGTGTTTGCTTACTGGATGAAAAAGAAAGTTGGGAAAGAAAAAGATACATACTTGAAGATTTAAATTGAAAATCTTGCCCAGTCGTCTTAGTTGCTGTAAGAGTAATTTTATAAGGCTAGTTAGGGTATTTAAATGTGTATCAGGTATTGTTAATTTGGAGGAAAAGGACGAATTATGATGTGTGTTTTGGGGGTTTGAAGTGAGTGTGTGTTTTTACCGTGTATTTGATGGGTTTTATTCTTTGGCAATCTGTTGAATTTCCAATGCCAGTGCTCTGTCGCAGGATGTTTGTTTGGCGGTTAAAAAAGTTGATATGAAGGAAATGGGTTATCGCGTTCATTGTGCCATATTATTACTACTAGCTATGGTTGCTTGACAGGGTGTTTGTGTTAGCTGTATTTGAAGAGGAGGATATAGACATTTATTGACCTGCATTTGTAATGTTTTGTTCCTTTTGTAGATGGATACCCCTTTGAGCCTCCAAAAATGCAGTTTGCAACAAAAGTCTGGTAGGGCGAAGTTGGAGTAAGCTGTTTTTATTTCCGCAGCTTTTTTAAGAATTATGGTAGTGTGTTATTTACAGTTGTGCTATGAATGGTGGTCTTAAGAACGTAATATGAGACATTGTATAATTGTAGTAGGGCTGTTGTGCTGTCGAAAACTAGATTATTATGGATTATATTTCAATTGGCTGAATGGAAGTGGAGAACAATAGTGATTCTTTTAAATCAAATGGACTGGATAATTGTATCACCTTTCAATATAAATTGATGAAGGGAATATCTGCCTATTATGTATCTGTTGGCTTCAAAAGGTTGTGTTGGTTGTTGATTGATATGATTTATAAATGTTGTAGAACTCGTTATAGTTTTTGGTTTGGGCATATATATATATTGGCTCGTATTACTTCAAATCCCAGCATTTCCAGCTTCTCATGGAATTAGCTTCTGTCTTAATTTTCTTTCTTTTCAATTTTTTTTTATGATGTTTTCATTTTCCATCATATCTTTCAAAAAGCTACACTTAGTACCATTGACCACCTTAAAGCAAGGATTCAACTAGTTTTGTTCATTCCATGCTCTTAAATTAGAGGTGATTTGCAGTCGATTGGCTAACATTCATTTTTTTTCATTAAATGTTACATGGCCTTGTGGAAAACTCATTTGAACCAGGGTTTTAATTGCCAGTATTTAGGTGGACATGCCAGGGATGAATCCATGATGTTGCATTTGGGAGGGCAAGGTTTTATAATTTTGAATTTGGAGGGGCCATTCTGTAGAACTTAATTAAAATTATATGCAACAATTTGAAGGGGGGTATTGAAAATTTTAAAATTATTTGCATAACTTTTCTCCAGTCGGCATTTGAGCTGATGGTACTTCAATTATCATTTATGATGTCATTACCTGCTGAAGGCACCCTAATATTAGCAGCCAGAGTGGGGCAATCTGCCTGGACATTTTGAAGGACCAGTGGAGCCCAGCGCTCACCCTAAAGACAGCACTTCTTTCTGTCCAAGCATTGCTCTCAGCTCCTGAACCTGACGATCCTCAAGATGCTGTTGTAGCACAACAGGTCTGGTTCGCTGCCATTGTTTGCCGCAATGTCACTGATTCTGTATTACATAACTCTTTTGAGTTTGGTTTATTTGCTTGTTGAAATACAATATCTCAGAGGTTATTAGATTTTTGCTATTTCTTACAATCTTTTCAGTAGATTTTCTATTCTAGTTAATTTTTTTTCTCATATTCAACTCGGTGTTGTGGATATTGCAGTATCTTAGAGACCATCAGACCTTTGTTGGCACAGCTCGCTACTGGACAGAAACTTTTGCCAAGACCTCATCGCTTGGGGTTGAGGAAAAGGTAGCTTGTTTTATTCTATATGCTCGTCTCGTTGATTCTATAATTTCTCAAAATTTTCACAGCAGGTAGCACTTTCTTACATATCAATTTTTCTTTTGTATTAGAAACAACATATATATGTCTGTTAATACATCTGTAATGCCTTTTTTTAACCTAATATTGGTTGGCGCAGGTTCAAAAACTTGTGGAGATGGGTTTCCCTGAAGCTCTGGCGAGAAGTGCACTAGAATCTGTTGGTGGTGATGAAAATTCGGCTCTTGAAAAGCTTTGTTCTGGTTAAGGAGGGGATGAAACTGACAAAACTGAATAATTATATCCTCGTATAGTTTTACTTAACAAGCCCTTTTCATTGGGCTACTTTGCCTGTTTTGTTTACTGTCCCTTTTACTGAGTGAATCTGCCTTCGACTTTCATCATATGGACGGAGTTCCTAAGAAAAACTGTATTGATTGCTGTTTAATCTATGGAGAAATCTTGGCTTGTACACTTTTACACGGGAAACTATTACCTGGTGCCTCTTTTTTATCTCTTGGTTCTAAGATAAGCAATTACTTGACATACACAATTCATGCTGCTTTGGGTAATAAAAACATGAACTACAATGTGGAGAGCACCCATAGTTAAAGACAACTGTGTACCATGTTATAATGGCAAAACACAAGCTTCCTCTCACATGCTAATGCTGTGATGACATTTAAGAGAGTTTTGACAATGAAATCCTTACAAAGTCACTCTCATTGTTATCTTTTCTATGGAGCAAATGCTCGAAAACTTAGCTAAAATCATATCTAGACTAGCAAGAAACTAACCTTCAACAACGTAAATCTTTGCAAGAAAGGAGCCAGCAGAACAGAGAAGGCTGTGGGAATAACATATATTAACCTTAATTTCCGTGTGCGTTACATCGCTTAGCTCAGGAATGTAAAGATCAAGCACCTGAGCTTGCTGAATTAAAAGCACTAAATATTAGTAAGCAATACTAATAAAGAAAAACATAATGAATAGAAAACAATGTAGAAGAACACTCACATGCAGGAGTGCTGTCCAGGCTCCCCTGAAGAGTTTGTGGCTGTCAAAGTTAACTTGACAGCTGACGTATCTCAGATACAATGTAGTCACAAAAACGAATCCCAAGAGATACTTCGTTAACACTGGGAGGTTTTAGGAAAAAACCAGTCTCTACTTTTGGCCCACTGATCTTTACAAATATGGCGACATTCACTGCCAGATATCCCAAGAACCTCCAAATTGCAGCAATCCCTTGTTTTCAACTCCACCAACTTGAGCGGTACAGACTAGTCATTTCTTCTCTCTTCGTTCTTTTGTACGCATTCGCTGTAAACTTGTGCTTCGCTTAATTGGGACAGAGATTTAGGTGGTGTTTATAATAATGAACAGAATAGTAGGAACGAAAATGGAAGTTTTTATTTTTATTTTGTAGTTATTTGGTTGAAAGTAATGAAATGAAAATCATTTTATGAGAATGAAAATTAAATATAATTGTGGAGGATAACGAGAATTTCATTTTAAAATAATAATATATTATTTTTATTCATTACTTTTTAACATGTTTTTTTTTTAAATTATATTATTGTTGTTGTTATTACTATTACATTGTCACTTTCTTCTCCATTGTCACTGTGAAATCATTTTATAATTATTATTTTTATTTTAAAAACAAGGTATTAAGAATTTGCATTTTATTATGATTTTTTGTTCTTATTTAAAAAACAATATTATAATTAACATATCATTTTAATTTCTCTATTTTTTTTCATTCTAATTCCTCCATTATAGTTCCAAAACATTCATAGTTTTTCCTTTTATAAGAACATAGGAAGGACGAGCACAACTCTTTGATATTTTAAAACAAGTTCTTGCAGAATTGTAGAGCGTGCTCCCCACCTGAAATTGAATAGCTGTTGAATCATATTCCAATCCTTTTCGAGGCATAATTTAACAGCCCAGATTTCAGCTGTGATGGCATTTCGCATCCACAGTCTTATCTTTAGTTTCAATTAATTTGCATATCCTATGCCCTAAATAATATTTTAACACTACCCATACACTTAAATATGAAAATCTAACATGAGAAGTGTAATTCAACTAGTTTGATTGGATTATATGTAATAAGTAAAAATTATTTTTTTTTTAAATTTTTTTATGAGGTCATGGCAAAACTATAGTTTCATTAGTATTTTTTTTTTGTTAAAACATGTCTACAAAAGTGTTTATCAAACACGCCATTAAACCAAATTTTTTTGTTATCAAAATAGTGGCAAATCAAACAAATCATTAAGCATTTGATCCAATTTTTAACCAGATTGAGTAAACTAGAATATTGGTTCCATCATGAATCAAACCAAAATTCAAGGTTTCATCCAAAATTAAACAAGAACAGATATTTAAATCAAAATAAATCAAAATTAAAGAACATAAAAAACATAAAATTTTCTAATAAAAATGGATCAAACACCAAGAAAAATAAAGAACATAGTGAACAATGAAAAACATTCAAAGTCAAACCCAACAAAGTTAACATTAAATCTGACCAGATTTCAAGAAATAAAAAATAACATTTTGTTTGCAAGCAAGCATAAATAAAAAAAAAAATCAAGCATCCTTTTACTTTAATTATTACTGAAACATCATGATTTTTTTCAAAATGGGTTTTGATTCAAAATCAAAACCCTGACATTTAAACCCATAAAAACATGTTATTGGTGCATGAAAACCCTAGATTATTTACTAAGGATGATATACGAACTTGTAAAAACTAAAATCAAATTAAAATAAAATCTAAAATTAGCACTTAAAACGATGTTCTTCGGATAAACATGAAAAAAATCTAACATACACTATCAAGCTCAAAAAATAAGTTTTAGGCCTCCAGATCAAGCTATCTTGGTCCCAACAAGTCATATTATCATAAACAAACATGTTTGAATAAAAAACACTAACAAATAATCTTGAATCATCAAGATCATGTATAGGATTTCAACTTAAAAAAATACAGCCTTATTATTAGCCAATAAAAATATCAAAACTTAATTCAAAACTGACTCTTTAAACACCTGAGACTTTAACTAAATTCAAGAATCAAGAACATGCATTATTAACCTAACAAAAAGCCATCAAACACCTACTACTACTTTTGTCGGACTCTAAAACTACCATTTGTTATCAAAATCAAACACACAAACATCATTTAAATATCCTAGTAATATTTGCAACAACTTTTAAATATAATTAATCAATCAAGACAATATTTTTATTTATTAACCCATATAAATACTAAAACACAAAATAATATTGAAAATATTAAAAAACAACATTAAACATTGAAAAAATATGAATAGGTAGGCCACTTAGACTCCACTCTTAAGTTTTTACATGGTTATATCTTCTACTAGCTTATTGGCTATAAGCTGATACTTCTCATATCTTTTTTTTTTTATTTCCTTTTCATTTTATATTTTTTTTCAAAGCTTACATGACCTTCTATGTTAGGTTTTTGAACCTTCACACTAGGGTTTTTTTTACAAAGTATATCCTCACTTCTTTCTCTTTTCTCTTTTTTTTTTATTCTAGGAGTATTTATAGGGTTTTTCTAAGTTTTTTTTTTATGAATTCTCTTAATAATTGATCAAATATTAGTCATTTAATTAAAATAAGAGAGCCCTAGAGAAACGTTAATAGCTGAAACCTTTGTCCTTCAATGGTTTTTTAGGGATGATAGTTTTGCCTAAATGGTTTTCTCTTTCTTAGAGATAAAAACATGCATTTCTCACCTTCTAATGTTGGATAAAAGATTTATAGCTCTTGATAAGAACCTTCTGGGATTTTTTAAGTGTGAACACGTAAACATGTGAAGTGGTTCTATATAAATAAGTATCTTAATCAAGACTGATTGGGTTTGCTACTTTTGAAGTTTCGATAGAGAAACTTTGATATAAACATCATCGGAGACCCCCTGAACTTGTAGAAGAGTTTTACTCCTCTCTTTTGGATCTATCCTTGCTTTATTTGGAGGTCTTTAACTCTACATTTATTTGTTTAAATGTGCTAACTCAATCAGCCTAAAATTTAAAAATGCAGTGATGGCTTATTTAGGATGAGATGTTAAAGATTTTTATAGTAGAATTGAGATATAAACGTTCAATTTCATAGAAAAAAGGCTATATAGGAGATGTTTTTCTTCAATTTATATATAAAAAAAAACCTCATACCATTTGGAGGTTTAGAACTCCATAACGAGCTATTAGAAGGTTTCAACACGATTATCCAAAATTGTCAAGGAAAGTTATGAATAGTGATTGAATGTCATATCGTCTAAGTTAAACTTTTAGAAATTCAAGTTTTTAATTTGGGATATGATAGATTTCATTTTAGTACCTACTATTTCCCTTGCTTTTAATTGCACTTGTAATTGTGTCACAAACACTTAATTTCATGCAATTTTACTCATATCAAACTCAATCATCAGCCCTAAAATATAGTATCATTTTCATCTTGGTCCTTGGTTTCAGATTTGTGTATTTGGACCCTTAATTGACCATCAAACTTTTAATTTTTTTAATTTGACCCATGATTTGGTCAATTTCAACTCTTGAAGTCTCACATCTTTTATGATTTGATCCTTAGTTTTAAATTTCTTCTATCAAACTCCTAATTAACTAACAAACTTTAATTTTTTTCATAATTAAACCCATTAATTTGACAAATGAAACTTTTCAAATGTCAATTTCAATCCTCAAACTTTAATTTCTTCAAATTAACATCTAAATTGACTCCAAAAAACTAATTTTTCTTGTAATTAAATCCTCAATAAAATTAATTAAGCCTTTCAAAATCCTTATCAAGACCTTACTCATCCAAATTTGTATTTATTTACCTCAAATAAAAATATTATCACCGAACGAGTCTTTTGTCAATTAGAATTGAACTACTAATTTTGTCAATCTTGTACATTCTGGTCCTCCAACTTCTCCATTTATCATTTTGGTCCTTCACCATCAATTTTGGCAATCTTTTAGGCTTTCTTCATGTGTATCCTCTTGTATTTTTATATTTTTTTTTATTAATTTTTTTATGGGGTAAAAAATGGGTGACATTATAGACTGCATGAAAAAAACATAGTTTGACTAACAAAATTCAAGATAATTGAAAAAAAAAGAAGATATTATGACAATAACAAATTGAATCAACTTGACTTGGCCTCAGTTAACATGTAAAAATTGTGACTCGAGTCATGAAACTGTGATAATCTCATAGAAAAAAATAAAAATAAAAACATATTAAAACTCAATTCTTAACCAATCAGAAAAAAATAAAAATAAAAACATATTAAAGCTCAATTCTCAACCAATTTAATTTTAAAGAATAAAATTAAAAATAAATAATTAAAAAATAAAAACAAACCCCAGTTAACTTACTAACTTGGATTATAAGACCATATCCTAATAGAAAACAAATTAAAATAAATCATGAAACTTAATTTCTAATCATTTTAATATCAAATGATAAAATTGAAAAACAAGTCCATTAAAAAGGGATAGAAACAAATTCGAGTCAACCCAATTTAACCAGTCAAATCCTTAACTTTAATTATAAAACTGAGATAATCTCATATAAAATAAATAATAAATAATAAAATTACAAAAAAATCAATTTCAAGTTAATCAATTTCAAATCCATACTATCTATCATTTCATTTCTCTTAAAAGTAAGTACTACACTGTCGATCTAATCAATATTTGTACCAATTAATTAAAACCCATATGTGTAACATTGGCATGATAAATTTCTAAACAAGGAATTCGTTGATTCATTAAAAAAAAATATTACAGTGGCGCCGCCTTCATTTTATTAAATTAACGCACAGTACTGACACGTTAATATGGATGAACTTAGTTGCAAGTTACACTTGGAATGGCGATGAAGATAATTCAATAAACACTCAAAGATTCTGCAGAAGCATAATTACCTATAATTAAGATCATGGATAACACAATTCAAGTGCAGTGATAAACAGTGACTCTTCTTGCATAAGGTGGATGGCAAACAATCAACAGCATCATTGCCAAGACAAGAGCTAGCACCAACCCTAATAGCATCTTATTATCATCATTTGAATCTGAGCAGCAACCCATCTTTACACCTTCAGCCTCCACTTCTCTATCACTTCCTCGAAATGCCAGGAACCCTCTGAGGGGATATGGATCTAGCCAAGTGCGTGGTGATCGTGCAAGAATAGATCAAAGGTTCGAGGCAATGATTCCAATCCACACGATGCAAAAAAACAACGCAAGGGCATGTGTTGGCTGGCTCTGATAGCTGGCTTTTCCAATTATTTGGTTTTGGATGCTTGTGATCAACACTTTTGGTCTTTGTCGTAACCCTCATCTTTTCAGGACGACTGGGATGGTCTACCACACGTGGGGTCGCCGTTCCACACATGTATAATTAAGTAGTTTTTTTTTTTTCCAGTATAGTAATTTTCCTGTTCTCTACCACAAAAAGATATTAACCCTTCCTTGTAGAAGTGTGAGGTCCATTGCCCTACTCATGGGGATCGTTGATGCAAGCACAGAAGCTAGCATAATGCAGGGCCCATTCAATTCAACTTTCAATAAAAAATATCAGAATTAATAATTGAAAGATCAAGTAAAGGAAGGAAGTAATCAGAAGCATGGAATATATATATATATATATATCCCACATATCATCGAAATAAATTAAGATTAAGACTATGGCTGCCTATGTCCTTGTCAGGAAAAAAAGATAAAAGAAAAGACATTGCATTAGGTTAATCCTCTATCCTCAAATTAAAGAAGTTCCATGGGAATGAGGTGAACTAGAATGTTAATTGGGAAGTAGTTTGGGAATGCGGTTTGTACTGTAATTTTGAATTTTTTAATATTAAATTAATATTTTTTAGTGTTTTTTTTATTTTGTTTTGCTAGGATAATGTTATTAATAAAAAAATATTTTAGTACAATTTCAAATAAATAATATTTTAAAAAAATATTCTATATACACCACAATTTCAAATACTATTTAAGACCAAAAGGTTGAAGCACAATAGGTGAGTTGCACGATTTGAGTGCAGTAGCATTTAAGAGTTATTAATTAAGATTTTTATAATTTTTATTTTTTAGAAAATATTTTTTACTTATTTCTTTCCAAATACGTTTTTAGTTAAATTATTTATGTCATAAATTGTTTCTGAAATATAATTTTTCTGGATTAATGATTTGAGTTATTAAAATTTCAAGCACGACTATTCATAAATCATGTCAAGTTGATTTTAAATTTATGGGGAAAAGAAGAGCAAATTGATAGAACATTTTCGTTTTTTCATGTTCTACGACAACTGTGTCAAACATCTGTCGTGTTTTGTACTCATTTTTTTTATATAATTTTTTTAAACCGTATTTAATTGAATAAAATTAAAAATGTGAATGGGTATATTGATTTGAACTATATTAAATTCGAGATCCACAAGACGGATGCTAAAGAAGAAAGAATAAAATGGTGTTTGATTCGCTGATCTTATAACTTATTCATGGTAAAATGAGGTTTACTGATCTTCAGCTGTATGCAGTGTTGCCTAGCTTAGCATGCATTTCTTTGTTTTAGGAAGAATCTTCCTTAATTTTCCATGATGTTGAAGTTCTGGAGAAGCAAAGAAGTTCGAGACGAGCGTAATTAGAGCCCTACGTCCATATATTCTCTCTGCCATAAAGCTGCAGAAACCGTGAGAAAGCTGGAGGGTTTCGGCAGCTGACTCTCCCTGATGCTTGCTGGTCTGACTTCTTTTCCGGTGATCTTCATTCTTGGATTTCCAAGCAGGGTATGTGTGCTGGTGCTGATCTTTAATATCTGTGCTTGCTGGGGCATTTGGATTTCAAGGATTGAGTGTATGCTGGTGAATTATCATTTCTCTTTTGGTAGAGGCGAGGCTTCTAAATTCTTCTCCTCATGTATTGCGACTTGTTGGTTCAAATTAATCCTGATAAATCTTGGTAGTGTGGAGCTTTGATGGATTATTTTATTATGCTATTAGAATTAGCTCAATTTATCTTTATATTTGAGGTATATTATCTAACAATTGTTTAAATTTGTTCCTAGATATAAAGTATATTTTGTTAAATATTTTTAATGAAATTGACCAAAATTAACACCCTCATATACCAACCTAGTTTGTTCACTTGAGATCTTAGTCCAATGGTAGGAGGGACTTGTTTTCTTTTTTCGCATCTAAGTTCGAATTTTAATGTGCACGTCTGTCATCCTTACGATGCCTTACATGTTCACTGGACTTGCAAGATATTTAATGAGTCATGAAATTAATCGTGGTGCACACAAACTAACCCGAACATCCACATAAATCTAATAATAATAATAATAATAACAACAACGTATGAATTTAGAGATTGGCCTAGGTTATAGAATAACCTAGAATATAAGAATATATCGGAAGTAATTAGAGCTGTAGAATGTAAGATAAAGCCTTGCTAAAATATAATAAGTTCAGCTAATAATTTCTTGTTAATAATTTTCTTATGATTGCTCGCTCTCTCATGCTGAATAATTAGAATGATGAGATTTACATCCAAAACATTAGACCCAAGACATAAAATACGAGACAAAACCTAGACCTAAAACACAAGATACAAAGCATGACCCAAGCATAAAAACCAAGGGCTAGGGTTTGGGCTCGAACTCATAAAGCCCAAACGTGATAACTCCATTTTAAACATGGTCACACTGTATGGCCCAACTCATCATCAGAGCCAGGAGGATGACTCAAAAACCTCAAATGGGGTGACACAATCTCTAAGAAACCTAGCTAACCCAACTGGCCAGTAAGTCACTGGTCTTTGTAATGGGTTCGGGGTCGTCACCGAGCTCGATGAAGCCACGCATCCAGGCACACATATCCTAAAGACTGGACAGAAGATGTCCAGCCCCAAATATATCCACCAACCTTTAAATAATCTCGTATATTCTTAAATAATGTGAAATATATTAAAAATTAATATAAATTATATTTTAAAAACTCGTTTAATAATTTTAATTTTAAATTAAATTAATTTTTTAATATAATATATCAAATGATTACGAGTTTAAATTTTATTATCTTTATTTATCGAATAAAAATTAAGTATAAAATAATTTAAATATATATAAATTTTAAGTTCAAAAAATAATTACTTGAAAAAATATCTTAAAAAATAAATGTAAATTATATTTTAAAATTTTATTTAATAATTTAAATTTTTAAAGTTGAATGGATCACCTAACAAACATGGTAATTTCTAGCAGATGATCCCATGATGATTTCATTTCTTTTAAACCACGCACCATCAACCATTAAGGCCCTTAACCTAAATTGATTACTATTAGATCATGTGTTCGCCATCCTTTTTCCATTTTACTTTCATTTCTATACAAGCTTGAGTGAAGGGAGCTTATACAGTGCATGCATGCATTAATAATACTGAAAAACTTGATTGAAGGAGGAGGACTAGTAGAAGAAGAGAGACGTCAGGTCATGGAAGGAGGCCATTAAATAAGGGGAATTTAATCGCAATGGGCTTGCAGATTCAACACGTTCAAACCATCGTGTTTTCATGTGTTCAAAGTTTTGACACGTTGACTTGTGCTTGCTGTAGCTGCTTTCCCCAAAAACCAGACTCTCCTCGTCAACTGTGTTGTGGCTGCCATGAATCCTCAGGACATTCTTCTTCTTAGATTTCCTTCGGGGTCACTCTCATTCCTTGTAATCACGCGGACTAATTTGGCTAGTTTTACTTGGTCAATTCATCATCCTCCCATGGACTCGTGACTGTAGAAATGTTTCTTTTACGAAGAGAGTCTTATCACTAGGCTCGTGTTATGCATAAAATACAACTATGCCCTAATTTAAGCTTGCGAAGACAGGTCTTTGAGTGTAGCTTTCAACTTTAGCCTTAATCAGACCGTTAAGCATTAAATGCTTGGGAATCACTTTACCTGGACAGGACATTCGAATAATCAAACTGCCCGCGTAAGATTAAAGAACGCTACATTCCTCGAGTAAATCTAAGCAAGGAATCAGTACTTCATCATAGCTCGGAAAAGAGGAAAAGAAAAGAAAAACGCAAAATACAAAAGAAGAATAATCAGTACTTCAGATAAATATGCTAAGAGGCAATATATATCTGATTACACGTAAGAATAAACCAACTCCCGGGGGGGAAGCACCGCGGCATAAGAGAGAGAATATTATTTATTAAAACAGCGTAATGACAAAAATGCCTTTGTTTTTTTCTTTTTTTTTTAAAAAAGTCTTGTTTGTTTTAGTTTGGGGTAAGATGTCTTTTTATATGTCTATTTGGAAGCCTTGTTTTTCACCTTTTTTTTTAAGCGGGAAAACATTGTTGCCCTTAGAAATAAAAATTCATTGAACTAGCATCTAAGCATATTTTTAATTTTTAATTTTTTAGAGTCAATGAAATGATTGAATTAATTTTAAAAGTAAAATTCCTTTAATTGAAAACTAGGGGCTGTTTTTTGTTCTTACAAGATAAAAAAGAGATAATTTATTATTCTAATCATTACATTATATTTAGGTGATGTACATGATAACATGTAGTACAATAAAATAATCATTATTAGTGTTTTTTATTTGTCATGATAGAAAATTTCATTACTTGATAGTGCATGTTGTTGGATCCCTTTTGATTTGATGCTTTTTTTTTTTTATTCTCTTTAAATTTTGTGTTTGTTCTTTAAGATTTTACTAGATGCTATTCAATTTACTTTTTTATTTAAATTTTGCCCATGTTTTTTTAAATACTATTTTATTTTATTTTAATTAATTTATAGAATTGATTTTTATAACAGACTTAGCTAACTGGATCACTCAAGTCCGTATGTATAAGCTATTTTTATTAGCTTTTTGAGTATTTTTTATTTTTTTATATATTTTATATTTTAGTTTTATTTTTAATATTAAATTTTTGTTGAATTTTATCCCTCAACATTAAATTAATTGTAAAATAATTTTCATGTTTTCTTTATCATATAATAAAATAGCTCAATCTAAAAAAGTTCCCAACTTGAGTTTTGGATTTGATAGATTGACTATAATTAACCCAACAAAATTTCTATATAATTTAATTTAAAATTCAAGTTAAGTGAAAAATAAAGTTGGGAGTTCTTAAGTTTAAATTATTATACAAAGTTTAATGACAACATTAGATTTTCTTTTGATATAATTGCTATTTTGATATTTAAAATATTTTTTGGTCCAAACCTCAATGAGAGTGCTAGAAATAACCTAGTAAATTAAACAAACAACTTAAATACTATCATTCTTCTAG
>NW_011499959.1:127052-129438 GCF_000495115.2 Populus euphratica | reverse complement strand
TTTTGAAATATCATTTTAAAAAATAAAAAATATTATTTTAATATATTTATAAATAAAAATTATTTCGTAAAACAACCCATTTCTGAAAATAATAATAGTAAATAAACGTAATTACATAATTTAATTAAATAACTAAAACTACTAAAAGAAAAAATAAATCCTGTCCACCTTAACACTGACAATTGGCAACTCGCTCGCTTCTCAGTGGCCTTCCTGTAAATATTTAAGATTCCACGTCTTAGTTTTTAAATCTATAGCTCAGTATCTTCACTGTCTCTCCGAAAAAACATAAGCTTGCCTTAACTTCTTCGCGAGCTGAAAATTCCTCCGCCCCTCTCTCTCTCTCTCTGTAAATTTTTTCTCCGTTCACGTTCCGTTCTTTCTCCGTTAAGTAATCCACATGGTGTTTTGTTTGCTTCTCATTTAGTAAATTTCACTACGCTGTCGTTTCGAATGCTGGAATTTTAACAGAATCTCACCACTAGCGGTCTGCCGTTACCGGAAAACCACTCTGTTCCAATTCCTGATGTACATAACCTAAACCAATGGGCTGTGTTCTCGGAAAGTACACCGCCAGGCGTCGCCAGAGTCGTGGAGGATCCTCCGACCATGGCCAGCGCTCCGATGAACAAACCGTCACCGAAGCCGTTAACGCCGCAGTGAGGGTTAAGAGGGAGAAAACAGCAACGATAACTACAACATCAACAACAACTCAGAGCCAGAGGGCAACAAGGGACACCGGCGATTTCGTGGAGGATGTTCAGAGGGGGACGGAACGCCGGAGGCCACGCCCCGAAGCTAGTCTGGAGTGCCAGCAAGGGTGGCCGTCGTGGTTAATGGCGGTCGCCGGTGATGCCATCGGCGATTGGACACCTCGCCGAGCTAACACGTTTGAGAAACTTGATAAGGTGATTAAAGAAACCAAAACCCATGTTTAATTATTTTAATTGCATTTATTGAATTGTTAACAATTTTTTTAATCTTTTTTGAAAATTTTAGATTGGGCAAGGGACGTATAGCAATGTATATAAAGCAAGGGATTTAATAACAGGAAAGATAGTGGCTTTAAAGAAAGTGAGGTTTGATAATTTAGAGCCAGAGAGTGTTAATTTTATGGCAAGAGAGATTCTTATTTTAAGAGGATTAGATCATCCAAACGTGCTTAAGCTTGAAGGTTTGGTTACGTCAAGAATGTCATGTAGTCTGTACTTGGTTTTTGAGTACATGGAACATGATCTTGCCGGGCTGGTGGCACGCCAAGGGGTCAAGTTCACTGAGCCTCAGGTACACTGTTAATTTAAGATTGTGATGGTTTGTGTGGTTTTTTCGATTTTGTTGTAGTTTGTTGTGTAATGTGAGAATTAATGGCGTTTATGGGTGTAATTTTGGGTCGTTTGGTGTTGATGGATTTGGCTTTTGAGGCCATTGGAATGTTTTGGGATGTTTTTTTAGCTTTAGGGTGTGTTGTACATTTTTGATCTTGTATGCTTAACTTGTTGCTTTTGAGGTTGTGGTTATGCTTGTCTTTTTTTTTTTTCCTTTTATTTTGCTTGTGAGCTTTGATGTTACTTCAAGCCATCTCCAAGGCTATGGGGTCCCATCACCTAGTAGTTTGCATGTCTAACTTTGTTTATTTGTGATGTTATGGTGCATATAGCTTTCATACGATCAACATGATGTTTTGTATTATTTTGGGGCTTGAAGTTTCCTGGAAAGTGCAAACTTTACATAGCCGCATGAATGAATACAGAAACCCCCCTTCTCAATTGGCTTTTCATTTTTTGAGAGGACCAATCAACTTTTCATCTTTAAAAGTGAACAAATACAAAAAGAAAATAACTCCAAGATTTGCTACTTTCTGTGGCATTGGTTAATTTGATCGTTTAGCCACTCTGCTAACATCGAAATGCCAGCCCAATTGAGATGCTTTTAGCTGACCTGTACATTTCTTGATTTATTCCCTGTGCAGGTCAAGTGCTACATGACGCAGTTGTTATCTGGGCTTGAGCATTGCCACAACCATCGTGTTTTGCACCGGGATATCAAGGGTTCCAATCTGCTTATTAACAATGATGGAGTTCTAAAAATTGCTGATTTTGGACTGGCTACTTTCTATGATCCAGATTGCAAGGTTCCTATGACCAGTCGAGTTGTCACCCTCTGGTACCGCGCCCCTGAACTTCTTCTTGGGGCCACTAGTTATGGTGTTGGTGTTGACCTCTGGAGTGCTGGATGCATTTTGGCTGAGCTACTTGCTGGAAAGCCAATAATCCGTGGACGGACAGAGGTATTGTTTTTTTTTTTTTTTCCTCCTAGCATACTAGTTTTAAAGATTTGAATGCAAATTCATTTGTTTTGCTTGAATGATTAAGCTGTCACAGCAGGA
>NW_011499959.1:116002-127027 GCF_000495115.2 Populus euphratica | reverse complement strand
GCAGGAATCTTCACACAATATTTTAGGTCTATGCCCTGATTAGTATGAGGTTGTCATGTCAAGTCATATGCTCAGCCATGGGAGCCAGGTTTGAGATATAGGAATAGCAAGACAGGAGGAATAACCCCTACCTCTATTAATCATCTTGGGCTGTATAGTATTACAGAATAATATGGTCTACTGGATTATGTTATGTAGATTTTGAACATTGTCAGGGAAATTGATAGCATCAAACCAAGTACTCTGATGCCCGGATAAATCTTCAGTCGTCTGAGCTCCCAACCATGGAAACGTTCTGTTATCAAGAAACGTTAGGCATAGTAGGTTAAATCAGTACACCTTCAATGATTATATCTTGCATTATTTTGGTTTTGGAGTTTGTATTGCTTTTAGTAGTTTGGCAGTATTATCGCAACCATTCCTCATTATTTCTATAGATGATATTGTTGTGTTTGTTATTTTCTCTTTCAGCTGGCAGGTTCACTGTTCACAGTTGAGATTTACTTTTCACTTCTTTCCCTGCTTAGGTCGAACAACTACATAAGATATTTAAGCTATGTGGCTCTCCATCCGAGGAATACTGGAAGAAATCCAAATTGCCAAATGCTACACTTTTTAAACCACAGCAACCATACAAACGATTTATAGCAGAAACCTTCAAGGACTTTCCCGCTTCTTCTCTGCCTTTAATTGAAACTCTTCTTTCGATAGATCCTGATGATCGAGTCACTGCCACTGCAGCTCTAAATAGTGAAGTGAGTGATTTTAACTTAATTATTTGCCAAGCTAGTACATATCTGTTTGAAGATGGCTTTATATTTTGAAAACTTTCAAATTAATATTTATTGTTTAACACAAGGACTTGGGTGATATATTTTTACTACTTTTACTTCTCCATAAATTTTAGTTTCCCAGAGCTTATTTCTGGATTGATATTATGCAATATAGAATGTAATCTTCTTGTTTGTTTTCTTACTATAGTTCTTCACCACCGAACCTTATGCGTGTGAGCCGTCGAGTTTGCCTAAGTATCCGCCCAGTAAAGAATTGGATGTGAAGTTGAGAGATGAAGAAGCAAGAAGGTTAGTTGATTTGTCTTTGTCGCCTACCATATTTGGTTTTGGACCAGTATTCCTGGCTATATGCTGAAAGATGATCTTTAATTATCTATTTTCCTTCTCAGGCAAAGGGGCCTTAGTGGAAAAGCTAATGCTGTTGATGGTGCCAGAAGAGTAAGAATACGTGATCGGCCTGGTCGGGCAATCCCAGCTCCAGAGGCCAATGCAGAGAATCCAGCAAACTTAGATGTATTTAAAGGACTTTCTCTTGTTACCTTTATAGTAACTGTTTCTTTATTTAGCTCCTTTTGCTGCAAGATGCAGAAACATAGCCACCCCTGAATCCGTCCATCTTTACACTACTTGTTCATTCTGTGTCATTTCATTCTTGATGAGTTCCTAGGTATATATTTACTTGGCTGGGTCTTGTAGACTTTTTGCGCAAGTCTAATTTTGAGGTTGCTTTTGTGATATCTCTTCTTGATCTCTTTTAGTTACCACACTTTTCCTATCGTTAAAAAAACATGGTCAGTCACAGGTCCTTGTTATATGAGGACATCCACTTTGTCCTAGGCATCTTAGGTCAGTTGTCAAATCAAGTGGTCAGAATTGTCAAATGGTTAGGTCCTGTACTTCATGATCTGCAGATGTCATTCGTTCTTTACGCTTCTTGGTTTTTCAAAGTAAAGTTTGACTTGAAACTCTCATCTGCTTGATTCTATCCAGAGATGGAGAGCCATGACACAAGCAAACGCTAAGAGCAAGAGTGAGAAATTCCCACCTCCTCATCAGGATGCAGCAGTTGGACATCCCATGGACGCATCACATAAAGGTGGCCCTGCTTCATTTGGTCCATCAGATTCTTCCTTTAGTTCATCAATATTCGATTCAAAATCATCATCTATTAAAAGTACTGGAGCCATTGGAGGTCCTTCCAGGAGAACAAAAACCAATAAAGAAGACCTCCAGATGGCTCCATCTCGAAAATTTATCCGTCCGTTTAATCCATCATCAGTTGGGCTATCAATGAATCAGTTATTCAAGGGTAAATCGGAGGTTTTTGGCAATCGGAGGTAGCAACAATCATGACGTGAAACTTTTCCTTTTGGGTTAGGTGTTTAGTTTTCATTTTGGTTCTTAAATGCCTCTTGTTTTTGTTTTACAATTATTGCTTCCATTTGTTGTACCTCATCATATAAAGTGCATAATCTACACAACAGAGGCCATGGCGAGCCAGTCTATAATCCACACCACTTTTCTTGTACAGTTGTTGGAAGTGGACGTTTTTCAAGTTAAGATTAGAAGTGTTCTTCCTCATTCATCTCTATTGACTGTAAACCTTGATTCATTCGTGGATATTCTGCGCGCCTTTGAACTTGATGATAGTGTTACTGGTCAAGTGCGTATTGCACTATGAATTTATTCTTCCTTCAGGGCCTACCTAGGAGTTGGAAGCTTGGGCAAGCAGTGCTATTCAGGGAGGTCCAAGGTTGGTGCCAGCAATTTCTAGTCCTCCAGCGTGGCCCTAGCTTGATAAGATTTTGTGTTTTGTTCATGAGGCGTAAAGTACGTTGGGCTACTTAATGGGAATATTCTTTCCTTGTTGCATGGTAACTCAAGAAACTGATGTCAAAGCGACATGATTTTTGCTTTATCGGAGAAGCTAATAAAGAAATACCTGAAGATTTGAGATGATCAAAGAAATTGTTTTGGTGCTGATTCAAGAAGGATTTTTATGAGAATTTTCTCGGTCAAGCTTTGATTCGAAGTTGTTTGATTTAACTGAAAACCCAGTATGAGTCAAGCTTTGAATGGAGCTCCAAGTCTAACTAAAGCTGAGTTTAACAATTGTGCCCAAGAATCGGGCATGGAGACCAGATAACCGAGTCTTGCTGAATTTTGAGGTCTAGATACTTCGCTGAAGGACCTAGAAACAGGCTCAGAAATGTGCCATACCGAGTTTATCAGGATGCCCCCCCTGCTGGAACTCATCGATGGAACGAACAGCGCAGGTTGTTTGAAGACCAAAAGAATCTGCGTATTGCAGTCTGCATGGCTACAATGATACATTGAATTTAGGGTTTAATCTGACGCAACTGCCAAAGTTGTCTAAAATATAGTAGATGGAGCAAAACTTTCCTACCACAAAGAAATTAATGGACTCGAAGACTCGTCGTGACTGCAAAATTGAGAGAGAAAAATCCAGAAAATGAATCCAAGGGCTTGCTAACACCCTTCCTAGCATAATCAAGCCTCTTCTTCATGATTATAAGAAGGCAAGCTTTATCCTGGCATGATCAAGTTCTAATAGAAAAAAAATATTACTTCGGCTTTTTAAGTTTTAAATTAAATTTAGTTTAATCATGATATGTTGGGGATTAATTATCTTGGTCATTTGATGTTTTCCTGTATGATTATAGCACCATAATAAATATTATAAGTATCCTTTTGTGTCATTTTTTATTTCAATTTTTCGATTGTATAACAATTTAACAAAATAACTACAGCACTTCACAGAAAAAACAAGAGTGTCCCTGGAAACAACAAATATAAAAATAAATGAGTTATGACAAGAATGAGGCTTGTTGGTTTGTCAAACAAAGTGTATCATGGTCTCCTGTGTAATGACTGATGGAAGTAACTCAATCTTAATGTATGTTTAGAAACGTGGTAAACCATGTTTTTTCAAATTTATTTATTTATTTTTTACTTAAAATGAATTGTTTTATATTTTTAAATTTTTTTTGATATACTAATATCAAAAATAATTTTTAAAAAATTAAAAAAAACTTTATTTTAATACATTTCTAAGAAAAAAATAATTTGAACTGCCATCATTATTAGAATCTCAAATATACCCTTAAACTAGATAGGTGGCCGTGCTGAGCTAATATTTTCTCAAAATAATTTTTTTTTGTTATGGTACTAGCATGTTCTAAAAAAAATAAAAAAAATCTACTACTTAAGTTATAGAACTTACTAAATCAAATAAGATGGTTTCATTTACTTATATGATTAACAAAATAATAACAATAAATTAACTGAATTTACAAAGAAAAGGTGATAATGATAACCTGCAGAAAAAAAGGAATGCTTGCCGAAAAAGAAAAAAAAGTACAAAACTTAATTCGAAGACAACTTAATATCAACGGATGTAATTGAAAAAAAATCGAGTTAATCCGAGTTAGCATGACAAATTCGTTACCTAGATCTTGAGGCTGAACTAACCTCATAGAAAAGAAATAAAAAAAACATATGTCAAATTCCCAACAATTTAAATGTAAAAGAATAAAATTAAAAAAAATAGCCAATAAATCGAATAATAAGAACCAAGTTTGATTCAATGAACATATGACAATATACCTTTCAAATTTTATAGGCTAGTATGATTTCTAGAGAGAGAAAGAAAAAAAGAGAGGAGAAAAAACAATTATAGGATGCTGGTATATGGATCCAATAATCTTGGTTAATGTAATAATGTTATTAAAAAAATCAATGATAATAAAAAAACAAACAAAAAAAAGTTCAATAACAAATTAAAAAAAAGTTGAATGCTTGCTAATATTATGAAAATATCCTCTAAATATTATTAAAATGTATCAACAATCTTATTTGATAATAAAATAAAAATTAAATGAGAATAAGATAATTTTATAAAGAGAAGAGTAAAAAGAACTCAAAGCTCAATTATTAGTAAACCAAACATTGAAGGATTAATTAAAAAAAGAACCAATTTTGTTTACAAAACTTGATTCGAGTTGGTATGTCAAATTCACAGCTCATTCGCAAGATTAGGATAAACTTGCCCCTAAGAATTTGAATAAAATAATAAAGATCAACTCTTAAGTAAACTAAATGACGAAAGAGAAAATTAAAAAAATGAATTAAAAAAACATTGTAAAAAACCCTTGAGTCAATTTGGGTTAACTCGATTAACCCGTGACTCAGGAAAACTCCACATAGAGAAAAAGAGAAAAAAATCACAAAACTCAAGGCCAATAATCTAATATTGAATAATAAAATTAAAAAAAAACTAAAATAAAAGACCAAAGTAAAACCAGTTTAATTTTCGAAACTTGTGACCTAGGTCATGAGACTAAAATTACTTCAGAGAAGGCAAACACAAAAGCATGATGATGTAAAATCCTTAATCATCTAAAAAAAATAGCAATTAAAACAATAAGAATTAAATCTGATATAAAAAAATAAACAAAAATAATAATGAAGGACTAAATTAAAAAATAAAATAAATCAATAAAAGCATAAAAAACAAAAAAAAAACAATTAAAATAATAAAAATTAAAATTAATATAAATACGAATTGATAGGATACACTTAATTTTTAAAAAGGATGGTGCAAAGATTGAATTGATTATTATTCAAAAACTATGATAAAAATAGAAAATAATTCTTGGATATTTGTTTTTTTTTGGTTGCTTTTAAGGGCAATATAGATATGTCAATATGCAACCAAATCATTAAAAGACCAAAATCATGGATTTAATTTTGAAATTTTTGCTTTATTTAAGTTATTTTATTATGCACTCAACAGGTAAAAAAACTGGTCTGGTTCTTATTAATATAACAATGGCAAATGATTCCAATAAAAAAAAAATATTTTACCCTTAATAATTAGTTAAATTGTTTTGTTCCTGAAGAACAAATTATTATTTCATAATAAAAAGTATCTTGATCTGCATCGAAATGCAAGTACTTTTATTTATTTAAATTTTAATGATTCCAAGTTCTACGAGACTCACTTTCTGCTGGCAAAGAAAGAGTGACCACTAAACAAAATTCGCTAAATTAAATTTAAGAAATCATTGCGGACGACATGTATAGACTATGTTGATCGAGATAGTTAAGAAGGACAGAGAACTGATTAATTGAATTGAATCTTGTAAAACAATTGACTTTGTCCCGTTCATGTTTTTGAAAAAATCTTTCTGTAAATCAAGCACATTGAGCCTGCTGCTTGAAGTTGCTAGCATCGATGATTTTAATCTATACGGGAATTCATGTCTCTGTCAATAAAAGCTCATCATCAAAAAAGTTGTGACTCGTGTTCATCCTGTGAGTTCTGGGAGGGATTCTTCTTCTTCTTCTTCTTCTTCTCGTTAATTTTTGTACACAAGGACAATCCATTTCTCTGAATTATCACCACTGGATCTAGGAGCTTGCGAGAATTTTAGGAATTCCATGTTAGACTAACCCGAAGCTCGCACACTAGTATCGCTACCTGAAGTCAGGGATTGCGAGGAGACAAATAATCTCACACATATTCTTCACACTTTCATCATCAAATCAATGATACTAGCTAGCTAGTTCACACCTAAACGGTAGTGTTATTCTTCAATTTCTTCTTTGCAAAAGGGCACTGCCATGAATTGAGGAAGACTTCAGGAGGTCGGTCGAATCAGAGTTTAAAGCAAACATTCACAAGTGAAAAAAGTCTCTCATTCGCGTGTCTCTGTGTGTGTATATATAGCTAGGAAATGTCTGCTTTCTCTTTTCTCCTCTAGGATAATCTTCAATATCAACTGTTAAGTGCTTTTCCAGCAAGTCTTTCTATTATCTCCTGGCCCATTAAAACGATTTCTGCCGATAAAGTTGTAGAGAAAGTTCACATAAAAATGAACTTTCCTCGTTGAGTTATGGGTATAGGTTGTTCTTGTAAAATCGAGTTACACATTTTAGTTATTCATGTAAAAACAAGTTTCATATGAAATGAAACGAGGGATGCTAAGTTAGTAATCGTGTTTAGTTGATCAGGTGATAAACATGTAGAAAAAATTCAAGAAAATAAAAAATCATATTTAGTTGTGTGTAAATGAATTTAAAAATTAACATAATTCAACAGTGAATTTCATAAATATAGCCACCAGATCATTATTTATTCCTTTAAATTCGGTACTTTCTTCTCTAGTTGAATTTTCTCTATTTTCTCTTATTTCTCTAGTCGAAATTATTATTATTACCTCTTCCAAGTGTTTTTACTTTGATTTTAATTTTTTAATTCTTTATATCATCATCATCATATATATATATATATTTATAATTTTATTGGTTGATGAACAGGGTAGAATTAAGTAAATTTAAATACCCATTGAAAACATAAGACTTTTTTTTTTCCAATAATAATATAATCTTGACCAAGTTTAAGATTTGATTTGTAGGGATTTAATTAAAAAATCATTCAGAAACTAAACTGTATTTATTATAAAACATGAAGATGGAAGAAGACTTATTGTCAGAAAAATAAAATAACGTAAAATTAATACAAAAAAATAACGTTGGAATCCTCTGAATAGAAGGACTTCCATTTTCGTAATGTAGAGCAAGACGTCGACTCCAAGAAGACTGAAATACAGTAATCGCATCAAAATCAGCAGGGGTGTGTGGTATTTTGATACGTGTGTTTTTCATTTAAGAATATAATAAAATAATTTTTTTTTTTAATTTTTAATATAAATACATCAAGATTATAAAAAATCATCAATTTACCAACTTGTTTTAAAAATACACTTTTAAAATAACGTGTTAATAGTTTACCACTTCATCTCCCCCTCCCATTTTAACGTGTTTTCTTCCATGCTAAGCTTCCTTTCGCAATCTCTTGAATCTGTTTTCGTTGCAATGGCGACTCCGAAAGAACACATAAGAAAATCAATCTTCTCAATAGGAGGAGAGGAGAACCCTTTGGCTCCTATGCTTGACCAGGCTGTCAAGTATCTCTCTGCTGAACTCTACACTAAAGATATCCACCTACTTTCTCAAGGAACTCATTCAGGTTTTCTTGTTTAATTTTTCTTCACCTCGTTATTTTAATCTGTAGGCATTCTGTACCTCGCGTGATTACATCAAGGTGACCTTCTATAGAATTGGGCCCGTAGAAGTATTTGATAAAATTTAAGTCAGATTCAGTAGTCGAATATAAAATTATGGCCATTTTTGTTAGATTACATGTCCGGACTTCTTCCCGGACTTTGCCTTATCAATATGTTCCATAAACGTATTCACAGCAAGTTCCACGTCATAATCACAAAACAAGTTTGTGCGTGTGTTCCTTAATTTTCAAGTAGTTAAAATTTTGTTCTGTTATTCACTTAGTGGTGAATTTTCATTTTCAGAATGCAGAAGACAATGAGTACTTGGAGGGTGGAGACCCATCGCTTGAGTTGGTGTTAACATGTCGTGATATAACAACCACTCTGCTGATTTTCAATAACGAGAAGGCGTTTTCTGCTAAAAACAAAGAGTCCATTTGCAGTGTTGGGAATTCCACAAAGAAGGGAAACAGGAAACGTTGTTATATTGGGGAGAAGGGTAATTTTCTCACGCACTCAATTTCTGATCACATTTCAACTTCTAGCCTTTCAGGTTTTCATGGATTAATACTTATCTTTATGCTGTCCGTGTATAAAATAAGATCATTCTGTTTGTTAAATTTCTGATCACATTTCAACTTCTAGCATTTTGGATGTTTAATTCCAATACATGAATAGGAATTCTTAAAGTTGAGTGGTGTTTGTGTTGGAATTGATTTATGTAATCAAATTGGCTGATTGAAAACAGAAAAGTTAAGAAGAATCATTGTTCCAGAATGGGTTGAGGAGAATCCATCTCTTTCTGACATAAAACAAATATACGGTTCTGGCTCAACACTTCCAACAACAGCAATAGTCTTGCCTCTGAAGCCTGACAAGGTGAATCCTGTGAAGAAGCAGCTGTCAAGCATTCATCCTGAAGTCCTTTTATTTCTTTCGAAGATAAAAAGTCTTTCTGTCAGGGAAGATAATGAGAATCCTGAGCTCAATAAAGTTGGTGAAATAGCTATTACAACAGAGACTAATTTCAGGACAAGGAAGAGCATGGATGCTGAGTCCTACACACTCCATCTGTCTATGGAGGAGGAAAACTGTACTGATGAGCTAGATAGAAAATGCAGCTACTATGTGTGGAAACAGAAGTTCGCAGTGAAACAAGAAAACAAAGTCGAGAAGAGAATGGAAGTGGAAGATTGGGTACTCACTTTGGCTTTTCCTAATGGCGAATGTCTGCGTAGAGGAATAAGCTCCCCTGGAATCTATGCATTTCTTCCTACAGAAATGATCACAAATTTCCCCTTCATAATTCAAGCGGATTTTATTCTGGAATCATCCAGGGAAACAATCCTTTTGGATGACAAATGGAATCAAGGGATTCTTGATTGTGTACCTCTTGCTTTTATTAATGCTTTAGTCTCGCTAGTTAAAATGACGGAAGATGCACCAGCGTCTAGTATACCTCGAATGTTCCATTTCTTGCCAATCAAGACGTCTCACTATCCAACATTTAATGCTGTGAGGGAATCTATAATAGCAGCTGGCTGAAGAAGAAATTGTTCCAAGTGAGTCTAGCACAAAGCAGAAGTTTTTTCACAAACCATCAGAAATTGGTCGAATAATGCCTGCATTCCGGAGTATATTGAACAAGGCAAGGAAGGAAGGGGTGAGATTATATAATCTTTCATCCCATTGCTGGTATGTTCTGAGCTCTTACTTTGATGAATCATAGTATGATCACGTACTCGATTTCATGTGTGTGGGACCTGTGAACAATGAATGGTATGCAAGGCGCGTTAAAAATTTTAATCTCTTAATGGGAGTCTCAGAAGATGTTTATCTGCAGCTTTTCTTTTCGTGGCCGATAATTGGCCCACCAAGTTTTGCAACACCACCATGGGGAATATTCCACTTATAAAATATGCAGATCGTGATGGTAGCATGTCTTTGTGCAGCATCAATGAATCTGCTCAGCGGAATAGAGAGAAGTTGCTGTGCCGATCACGCCAAAGGCATCAAATATCTTGGTTGATTGATTGGAACAAGGAATATGGATTTGTAGGAAATCGGTTTTTTCTTCCGAAACGTACACAGGAAGCCATCCATTCATTTCCCAAACAGGAAGACATCCTGCAGTGGCTTACAGATGAGGTGAAAGTTGCTACCGTAAATGTACATAACTATGCAGTGGCTGTTACTAATCACTTCAATTCTAATCGGAAGAAAGCAATCGCCTATGCTTGCTTCTTGTACCAGTCATTTTTGCAGGGTTATCTGCCAAAAAATCAGGTTGATTCTTTGTGCTGTAAAATGCCACTAGTAGATAGCTATGGTCATGTGACCACAGTGAGGAGTGGAGTTCTTGTCCCTGCTAATGGAAGCAAATGGGTGGAGTTGATTGGTTACATTACTTGGAAGAAAAAAAACTACTTTGAGCTCGTGGAAGAATACTTGCATCCTGCATTTTACCGGTGTTAGGTTGGTTGTCATTTCATGTAAGGCACCAACTATTTACCATTGACTATTGGTAGCCACCATTGTTGAATGAGATAGAGTTGGTGACCACCATTGTTGAATGAGCTAGAGTTGGTAGCCATCAATGTTGACAACAAACCAAGAAGAGCTTCCATGAATGCCTATAAATAGAGGCATATATGAGAGAGCAAAAGGAGAGAGGAAGTAGAGCCAAAGAGGTGAGAAATGTAGGAGAGAGTGGGCTGCCATTGCAGCACAAAATGAGAGAAATAGAGTGAGGTTGAGAGTTGCTCAAAGAGAGGATGATTCCTCCTCCTCTATTATTGTAAATCTTGTACTCTCCCTACATAATGTAATGGCTTCTCCCGTGGATGTAGGCGGTTTTGCCGAACCACGTTAAATATTGTGTCAGTGTGCTTGGCCTCCTATGAGCAAATATCAGTACATCACCGGTCGGAATTCCCAACAATTGGTATCAGAGCTTTTGGTTTAAAGTGGTGTTTGATTTTGCTAAAAAATGAAAGTTGTCAAAATTGTGTTTTGACCATACCACTGTGTAGAGGAGGAAGAGACGAAGCCACTGGTGAAAACCGCGTTGAAATCGGATGTCGGAAACCGCCGCACACGCCGGCGGGGGGGCCGGCCGTGATTGGGCATGCGCGGAGAAA